>NC_056735.1:812120561-812388089 GCF_019279795.1 Protopterus annectens | reverse complement strand
TGTCCATTAAATTTTAATCGGCCTGGGCTTAGAACGTCCCTGCAGTTGATGGAGGGGAACCCCTTGCGGTTGATGTAGACCCTAATCCGCTCAGCGGGTGGTGCTTTGATGTGTATGTGTGTGCAGTCTATTGCACCCACTACCTCAGGGTATTCTGCTATTTGGTGGAAAAGATGCATATTGCTGGCCAATGCCTCACGGGAATTGGGGAAATATACGTGCTCACTGAAATGTGCTGACATGGCATCCAAGAACTGGTGCAGTACCCTGGATGCTGATGCCTGTGAAATTCCCATCATATCACCAGTTGGTCTCTGGAAGGTACCTGTAGCTAGTATTCTTAGGCCAACACATACCTTGGTATCCACTGGGATGGGTTCCACTCTGTTGGTTCTGTGTGTGAGGCGTGGCCGGCACAGCTCAATGATTTGCTGCAGGAGGTCTCTGTCCACACTATAGCTCTCCACTATCCCCAGCTCATGTAGCCCCTGGTAGGTTACCCTGGGTCTGTACACTCTTCTCCGTCTCCTCACTATGGGTTGCTCAGCAGCATTCACATCACCACCCTCAGCACCTTGCACATGTTGGTTTATGATAGAAAGAGCAGTCCCTAACATTTTGTCTGACTTTAAAGTTTTTAAGCTTTCCCTCTTTGTATACTGCAGTGTTGCAGAGCTCTTGGGGAAAAACAGGGAAGAATGCTGTTTGCAGAGTTTAAAGTGCTGGGCTAGGCTAGGCTAGTCTGCTGCCTGTGTAATTAGCTGATTCTGATATATTTCACCTGGAAGCTCTGCTAGTTCTCCTTGGTTAACTTCCTACTACTTTTTTTCCTGCCTTTTCCCTTTCTGTTTCCGCCCGGGGCAGCGCCGCGCAAACACGCGCACATGCGCGCACATGCTGTGTGCACATTTGCAAGAAATTTCAGATATTTTCACAGTGTGCACCTTTGGTTTCTGGTTTTCAAAAAGAACAACTGTAGACACGCCTCTTGCAATCCTGAGCAACTCAGGGCAAACACAAGACACTCTGCTCCAATTAGCTTACAGCCATTCTGACACACCCCCTCATGATGTTACCTATATTCTGCTCTACTACTCACCCTCCTACAGTTACACTCTTGGAACATGGCTCACATGCTGGGGAAAATTGGGATTCACTATCCTTATCTTCATTTGCATAGGATTGCCTACTAATACATGGTTACATCTCTCACACTGAGCTTCTCCCCTTAGCAACCAGTACTCAGTGGCCATGTTGCCTTCAGCCTGCCATTCACCTGCATGGCAGGATAAGCTTTTTAGTGAAAATAGCTATTTTTGGCTATTTTTAAATTATTTTCTTTTTTTAAAGCGCCGCACTCTTGCCCTGTGCTGCGCTACACTTAAAAATCAGAGATCGGGGGTGGAAAGTTAATTTTAATAATTTTAAACATTTATAAATGCCAATGGCCTTATATATGGCCATTGGCATGCTTCCTCAACTGTATGCATCTTTTATTTGGAGCTGTCATAGCTCCGTTTAGCTATTTGCAGAATGGTACTCCGTTACCAATGGAGTACATTTCTGCAGATAACACTAATCTTCCATGGACAGGTTAGTGTTTCCTGGATTGCAAATTGACCTCATTTGCATAGCTGTCAGCAGCAAATGAGGTAATTTGCATACCATGACGCTGTCCATTCAAGAGTAGCTTTAGCAGCTCTCGGGCACGGCCCTGCCGGCTGTTCCTGGATCGCACGTCAGGCATATTGCCTGTTTGATGTCTTACTCTACTCTACAACTCTGTGCGAGTTTTCATAAATCCGGCCCAATAAATATTAATTTTATAATATTTTGTAAACAACTTACAGTATGTCAGTAATCTCTGAAGCTGCCCCCATATGGTCATTGGAATGCCATTCATCCATCAATAAGCTTTCATATGAGGCTAAGCAGTAAAGTTCATGTTACTTGGCTAGTGAGCTACTTCGAAAACTAGAAAAATATGACAATATAAATAAATAGTATATAAACAGCAATTCATACCTCTTAAGCAGCACTAGACAGAGGTCAAATATCAGATAAAATCATTCAATAGCTTGTACATAGTATGGTTTTGAAACTATTAATGCAAATACGGATGTGCTTTATTAGATGCCTAGTCATTAATAAGATGTTACTACAGATACACCTGGAGATGTCACTAGGCTGTAATAGGTTAATAATTGATTCAGTTGCATAGAAGATGGATTACATTCAGATCAGTGCAACTAACACAATTACAATTTTTAGGGATTATTAAAAGAGCTGTGGAAATGTATACATAATGGCAAATGAGATTTTTGAGACAGTACAGAAGACATTAGTGATGCTTTCAAAGGATGCTCAGTAACAATAACTAATGATTCCACAGAGTGCAGTCTTTATGTCTTGCCAGTTTACAGCCATGATATAGGATGCTATTCACAGTGAGTTGAAAAAATATGTCTAGCATGCTGGGATAATTCATCAATCCACTGTCAATTAGTGTGACAACATTAACCTCTGTCTGAAGTGCACCAGAATTAGACTTATGTGTTCTCCTAGCCCTGTACCAGCTGAAGTATTCTGACTGGGAATGTAACATCATGTCATGTGGTACAGCAGTGGGGCAGAAGAATATGAACTGAAGTCAGTGAATGGCCATTCTATCCCCTCCCCTTCAACAATCCAAGGCATTAAATGTATTATCTTCTAAAATGCTTAAGTGGGGCATTTTTTGTGGAAATGTGAGATTTTGCAGGGCAAACCATACCCACAGCTACTATAAAAGGCTGGATAATTATTTTTCTCAAAAATGTTTTTTATTCATCTTATAAAGCAATATTTTAACAATGTAATAACAGGAATATAACATAATTAGCTATATGCAGATTCCATAACAAATAAATAGTATACATAGGGAAAACACTTAGTATTTTTCTAAAAGGTTAAGCAATTTTTTCCAAGGAGTTAAATGATTAAATGATTGGTTGTGTTATTTGTTCTCATTTTTATAGTAGCAATCTTAGCAATCTCATTTCTAAAGATAGAATTTGATAGGTGAACAAATTTAATTTTAAAGACAGGAGTAGATTGAGATTTCCAATTCTCATTAATAATTTTCCTTAATATAAAGACTGGATAATTCTTAAAGAATTTAATGTGTTTATGCTGTTTCACATAGGATTTAGCTGCTTCAGATGTAAAATAATTGTTTTTATACAACTATTTAGGAGAACTTATTTTGTCCTAAATCAAAATAAGTACTGTCCTGTACAAGGATGGATAGGTGACAGCCCTGCAAGACTTGACGTCAGTTTGAAGGCCCACTGTTCTTTTATAATGTATGTATTTCTATAGATTTAAAGTTGAAAATGCCTATGATCTTTTAAATGATTTTATAAAGAAAATAAAGATGAGAACTTATCCATGTTACCACCCATCATTATAAGTCCAGGACCACTAACTGTAGTTCTAGTAAAATGTATATAGCTGTATTTTAATACCCCATAGTTTTTTGGCTGGGAATGGGGGTAAGTGTAAAATTCCAAAGGCCTTACTGCAATGTAGTTCCTATCTATGAAATAACATTACATTAGAGTGCATTACTACCTTAGAGCAAGCCTTTTGAAGTACCAACGAGAATCTCATAATTTTCTACCAAATTAAAATGTTACTAATCAGATTACTAGTAAATTATAAGATTTTCTCTGTATTTCTATTGTAAGAGATCTTTTTTTTATTTCTTAATAATTTAGTTACAATGTGTCTAAATCTTCATTGATAGCAGACATAGCGCAAAATATAAATTTCTCATAGTCTGTTATAATCATAGTGGATAAAAGCTTTCAATCTGAAAATTCAGTTAGATTTTAAATGAAACATTTTTACTAGCTAAATTTAGAAAAAATGGGTAGAAGTAATGTTTTGAAGATGCTTGTTCTTGATGGCACCTGTCTTATGAGTGGTATTAGTTGCTCTGTTGACATACATGTTAGAAAAATAAATAAGCTAAATATTAGTCCATATTTTATTAGTAATGCCGTTTCTATGAATTGAAATATATTCCTCTAACCATACCAATGCATCAGTTTATTTTCATGTTATGTATTTCTTCTAAATATTGATATGAATTGTCTATTGAAACAGATAATGCTGTACACAAGCACATTAAATTCCTGCAACAATAAAACAAACATGTATCGCATAAATAAAAACAGGAAAAATAATCTGGGAAGCCAACAATTCTATCTATATTGAACATTTAGATACTATTGTGCTTACCGATGGATTTAAAGATTTATATTCTTAGTTTAATCTGTTACTTTATCTGCTAATATTCTAAATATTATATTTCTTTCTACATATAATGGCAAAATGTCTTTTGACAGAATGTTGCAGAATATGAATTACAGTTATTGTCATTTAAAAAAATACTTTATATTGCTGTCAACAACACAGTATAAATGTGAATGGTTATAATAAACCATATTGTGGACTATTTCTAATAAATAATACATTTAGCTATTTGCTGGGACAATGTAATTTAAATTAATGGGACAATCTTACATAGTTTATGAAAGTTGACATCTGTGGTATATAAACTTGATTTAAACACTAACAATGAAGAAATGGTTACAATTATTCAACAATATGCTTCCTTCTACTAAAGGTCACTTAATAGTCTAGCTTAAGATTAATGCATTAAATAAGAATGCATTAAATGGAAACATTTTTAGATTTCAGGAAGAGGAATGACTATCTAAGGCATAAATTAAAAAAGTAGCAGGAGGGCATTTTTGAGATGATATAGATAAACAGTAGTCCAGTTTAATTTATCCTCCACAACTATGTGAAGTTACAATGTTGAATGATACAACAGGAAGCAGCATAAGAACTCATCATTGTGGTAAAGGAAGAAAGGATTTCATAAATTCTGTACATTCTTAGTCTCTGTCAATGTAAATGCTCTGCACTGCAGGTAACATTTTTGCAATAATAATATGTTGACAGTAACTTCCCATGACTACTTGGTTGAAAGAGTTTTTATAACTGTCTTGGGTAATGATGAACATTAATTGGTGGGTTGGTCAGCACCCCAATGTTACAACTAAGCAGCCATCTTTCTTCAGAGTGACATGTG
This sequence comes from Protopterus annectens, assembly GCF_019279795.1. Classification (NCBI taxonomy): domain Eukaryota; kingdom Metazoa; phylum Chordata; order Ceratodontiformes; family Protopteridae; genus Protopterus; species Protopterus annectens. Next base: position 812,382,946 of record NC_056735.1, on the reverse strand, counting down.
GGTACAGATGGTGTGATATATATTTCTGTTTTGTAGTAGACAAAGCTCAAACCCAGTTTCATGATAGGTTCATAGGTTGGTACTAGGCTATCGGCCTTAGGGCCTATACAAGCCTAGCTCCTGTCTAACAGAGTGACTGATGTGATCCCCAGGGTGAATTTCCTAACTTCCATCCAATTGTCAAGGTTCCTATTGAAGAAGGCCAACGTGGTGCTCTGCTTGACATCTATGGGCATTCTATTCCAGAGTCTGGGGAGTCTCTGGGTCAGGAACCTATCCCTCCAGCATGTTTTGCTCATTGCGATGACAAGGTTTAGATTTCTGGAGCATGTGGCTCTGAGGAATTGGGATTTCTTTAAGTGTAGCATGTCCAGCAGTTCTGGGCTTTACATGGTCTTGTATGATAAGCAGAGATCGCCTCTGAGTAGATGATATGTGACAGAGTATAGCTGGAGTTTTTTTAGATGGTCAGCATAGGGCATCTGCTTTAGGCCTGTGATTCTTTTAGTGAGGTATTTCTGCGGCCTTTCCAGTTGTTGCAGATGTCTTGAGAGGTACATACCAAACGGGGCATTGTATTCTATAATGGGTCTAATGAGGGATGAGTACAGTGGGACAATGACCTCCTTTTTTCTGGATGAAAAGCTCTTAGTGATGAGGTGTGCCACATAGAAGGATTTCCTGACTGTTGTGGAAATGTGGCTATCAAAGGTGAGACCACTGTCCACCTGTGTCCCTAAGTCTCTTATCACACTTTCAGTGTTTAGTGTACTGCGACCTATGTGGTAATTCACAGGTACCTGTTTTTTTCACAATCACAATTTCATTTCAAATTTATAGTTATTGAACTAGCATTATTAAATGAGACGGGAGGGCCCATGGCAATTGTTACTATAAAAGAAAGAATTATTTTGGATTCTACGTTTGGCTGCTGTAGGCTATCCTGGACTAAATGAATTGGCATCTGTAGGCTGTGTTTTAAAACTTAGGACACAGTGTAGATAGACACATCAATTTTATTTAACTTAAACCTTTGAAATGGTATATTACTTTTTTATTTTTTTATATTTATATCATATATATACTTGTCTATTCATTACATATACTAGGATTTTATTGTAGATATATGTGGGGTGTTCTATGGGAGGCATTTGTTATATTTTTGTTTGCTTTGTTTTTTTAAAAAATTCTACATGGGAGTGTTATGTGATTATCCTATTTTTGATAAATTGGGATCATGGGAATTTGGTGGCTGTTCTGATGAAATTTTGTATTTTACTTAACAAAAGTGCTTATCAGTTTATTAAAGTTCTTGTGGGAGCACAATCCTACCATCTGTGCCATTTTTTGTGGCTATCCAGTTGGTCTTTTTGGTTTGATGAAAGTGAAGTGGACAATGGCAAGATATATGATGTATACTTGAGTGAAGTTAATGCCTTTGAAAAAGAAGTAAAAAACAAGAAACTCAAGAAATTCAATCAGGGCATGGGGGGGGTGATAAAAATAATGCTGTTTTTTCATGGAAAATGGCCAAGAGGTCAGTGCGCTTTTCTGACTCAACTAATAAGCAGTTCAAACACAAACAGAAAAGGAACAGATCCATTTTGAAGCCTTCAATGGTTTTGAAGGCATCACAGATTCAAGCACTTCATATTTTTCCATCTAATCCCCCCCAGTACAGATATGGAGGCAGATTGTACTGAGGAACTGACATCACCTGTATATAAGAAATCCAGAGGAATAGGGGGCCCTTTAGAAGAGGAGGGCAAAAATATCGCAGGCAGACTCGTGAGCAACATGCATTCAGGGACCTGAAGAAAACATAGTGGAGAATTTAAATGAAGAAATTGACAATTTAATAGTTAACCTTATTGACTTTGAGTTAACTTCACAAGAAAAAAGTGTACTAAATAAAGGATTTAGTTATGTGCCATCAATCTTTATTTTTGAGTTTGATGTATGCTTAGATGTCAAACAGTTTTGTAGAAATCTCATTCTGAAGTACTTCTTTAACACCAGAAATGATGTCAGTAATGTTTTGATGGATGCTTTTCACTTTACGAAATCTACTTTTCCGCCGCCCTACTATCCTAGGGTGAAATTATTTGAAGACATGGTATTGCATGACTTACATATGAACCAGAATGTGATTTTTAGAGATTTTGGTGATAATTTAACCAAGCTGGAAAGAAGTGCATTAATACATTTAAAAAATAACAAAAGCATAGTGATAGTTAAGGCAGACAAATGGGTGCAATAGTGATATGGGCAAGAACTGATTATGCGGGGGAAGCATTGAGACAATTGAATAATGGTAGGTTTTATTACAAACTGCCACTTGATCCTACTGTGGATTTCAAAAGAAAAATAGATGCATTTCTTTTGAATGTTATGTCTTATGGAAATATATCTGAATCTCTATATAAACAACTCATAGTGGATGACCCCAAACCTCAGAGATTTTATATCCTGCCAAAGATGCATAAAATAGTTATAAACACTCCAGGAAGACCTATAGTGTCAGGCAGAGGTTCCCTAACAGAACCCTTGTCAGTATATTTAGAACAACAGTTAAAACCACTATTGCATTTGGTAAGAGCTAGATTAAAAGACACTAATGATTCCCTATGTTTGATGAATGACTTGCAAGTGAGTTCTAATTATTTTCTTTGTATCCTGGATGTTCAATCCTTATACACGAATATCCCACATAGTGGGGGTATTCGGGCCCTAAAACATTGGTTTGAAGTATATGGTATGTATTCATCTAGACATGATGATTTTCTGATTACCCTTGTACAATTTGTATTGGAACACAATGTGCTTTATTTTTGTGGTGACTGCTATCTACAAATGAAGGGAACTGCCATGGGCACTACATTTGCACCAATTTGTGCTGACCTCTTTATGGGGTATCTGGAGTGGCAACTAATATATAGTGATAAGAACCCTTATAAAAAAAAGCTGACCATGTGGTGTCATTACCTAGTAGACTACTGGGGTATTTGGTCAGGAACTATTACAGTTTGGTCAGAGTTTGTTAAATATTTGAATTCCAATAAGATTGGACTTGTGTTTACTGACAGAATTGAAACAAATAGTATTGATTTCTTAGATGTCAAGAGAAGTAAGAAAACAGATGGTTGTATGATTCCCAGTTTGTATAGAAAACCGTTCAACAAAAATGCCATTCTTGAAGCCAGTAGCTGTCACCCTAAGCACATCACTGCCAACATACCGAAATCACAATTTCAGAGACTGAGGCATATTTGCAGTGAAGATGAAGGTTATAAAACTGAATTATTTAAAATGGGTAACAGATTCATGAGAAGAGGCTATCAGAAAAGTAATATCATGAAGGAACAAACTAAGGCATTTAGTTATGATAGAGTCAACTTCTTAAAAAGTAGAGATGTGGACACATCACAGAATGATAGAACTGTACAAGTTGTTACATCCAGTTCAAAGCTTAGATTTGTTGTAAACTATGGTACAAACATTTTTAAGATTAGGGAAGTTGTTGCCAAACATTGGGAAATATTAAATTCTAACTAGTTTTTTGACCAATGATACCAAATGTTCTTATAGCTATAGACGTGGGAAGAACATTGGGGAAGCACTCTCATGGTATAAAAAGGCTGACGAGCCCAAAGGTAATGAGTATAATGATACACCCTGGGGTAGTAATGCCTGTGGAAATTGTGTCTATTGTAGTTTGTCTGAATAAACAGGAAGTACACAATTTTTTATAGTCTTTCTTGTTAGCCATTTCCTGCCAGACTGGTCTGGTCCAGTCACAGATATCTTTATATCACTTTAGCATACAATATTCATTCATTAAATACTACATTTATGCACATTTGTAAAAAAGTTTTGTAAAACTTAACGCCTTATTGTTAGCCATGGTTAGTTAGTTATAATGTTTTTTTTAGTGCCCAGCCCACCCAAAAGGTTCGGCAAATAAATTATACAATAATAAATAATTTATAATAACTTACTCTTTGTTTCATTGCAGGAAGGGCAGAAGATTCTGTGCTATTCTATCTAGCAACATAGGCAAGCAAGAATAATCATGAGTGAAAAGCAGATTTCATTTTACTTTTTTCAGGCTAGCTGCTGGAGATCAGAGCCAACCTGAAAAAGTAACGGTTTGCAAATTTTTTTTGAGCTGGAGCAGCCTTAATTCATTTTCCAACTTATAAAAAGCACAGAGATAATTTCCAAATGTGAATTCATTTGTAGAAAATTCATTTATCTTGTCTCTTTACTGGTGGTATCACGGATGAAGTCATTCACATCAATTAAAACATCTAAGGTTTTCGATATCAGGTATTTGATAACTTGTCATACTGAGTGGGTAATCTATATAGGCCCTAGGGCCAATAGCCTAGTACCTACCTATAAACCTATATTGGATGGGTAATAAGAAATTCACCCCAGGGATCACTTCTCTGGTTCTGCTTGACAGGGGGACAGGAGAATAATTTTCTTGGGTGGTGAAAGCCAGGGTACCTTTTTAGCTAGGCTTGTAGGGCCAATAGCCTAGTACCTACCTATGAATCTATATGGCTGTCTGCCAATGTGGGGCATTTTATGTCGGACAGACCTCTAGAAATCTGAAGAGCAGAATTGCAATGCACTTGAGTGACAATAGTTGTAAACGTCAAAGAAGTGCACTCTACAAACATAAAATAGAACATAGTTCAGCACAATTTTTTTTGTTGGAATTGATGTAGTGAAAGGTAATAGGATGTCAGACATAACTAAGCATGAGTTTTTAGATAAAAAGGAAAGAATGTGGATGGTGAAGTTCGTGCCTCTATTCAAACCTGGACTTAATGATCATTGGTATTGTCTGAAATGCATTTTTACTGTCTTTCTTCCCTGATATTCTGCTTAACATAGGTGTGTCTACACTTCATATGTATTCATATACATATGTATAGGTGTGTGTAGACATATGTTATATTTACACATGTATTCTACCTGGTTCTAAATAACAGACACACACACACATATATATATATATATATATATATATATATATATATGTGTGTGTGTGTGTGTGTGTGTGTGTGTGTGTGTGTGTGTGTGTGGTATATATACATAGATTTTATGTTACATGTGTACGTCTTTAAATTTTTTGTGTATAATATAATGGTTGATTTACGGATTTTACTTGGTTCTATATTAAATGTGCACTTTTAAACCTTTATGTCTTTAACTGAATGGGGGTTATGGCATATAAATACTGGTGGTTGCTGTATGATAATTTCACACTGATGACGCCAGGGGGCGAAACCAGTCACCAGTCTGTGCTGTTAGAGCTGAATGGCCGCTATGTAAGTTGCCTGAATGTTTGTTCTACTGGAATAAAAGCTTTCTACACACTTATTTTAAGTGTTTTTGGTCCCTTTTTCTGGGTTTAACTACAAGGTTTGATTTATTTGCGAGTGCTGGATTCTGTGAATGTTTTGGATTATATATATATATATATATATATATATATATATATATATATATATATATATATACATATATGTATACACGTACATACATATATATGTATAGATATATTAAAAAATATATATGTGTACTCACAAAACATGCTGTGCATAACCCAGAAACATAACTATCAACGACTAACTAAAACAAACATGTACAAAATGTCTGCAGAAAGGGAGAGAAATGGGGCACATATAGAGACATATGTAGAAAATGGCTGTCAGAACCCAACAGTTGTACAGCAAAAGGGTGCATGCCAGCAGACCTGTCTGAAGGATATGTGGCTGGGAAATGTCATGTTATGTCATTATTCCCTGACATAAATCCTGGGATCATCACAGTGATTCAGCGGACAAATACTGAACTATAACACTATAGAGTAATACATTGTTGCTAACAATGTTTTGGAAAGGCATACCTGCTATCTATTGATATTGTTTCTGTGAATGATTAGCCCATTTTGTAAAGTTTGGGTTTTTGGAAATATAACTTGCTATAAATGTATGTGTCTCTGATTGAATAGTGTAATGTATGAGCAAGCTTACCTTGCTATGTGATAACTGTTTCTCATCCCTACCTTCTCTCTCTTGCCTCCTTAAGTTACCTGCTCATCTTGTGCTTCCTGCACTAGTCTATAGGAGCATAAAGGACCCTCTCCAGTTATCAGTGGCTCACCTCACTGACTAATCTACCCTACAATCCCTCTCTCAAGAACACCAGTAAAATATGTTTGTGGAATAATTCCTGCCAGAAAGACTTTCTACTAGTGTACCTATACTACAGGGTTAGAGAAAGTCCTGAGCTAGGACAGCTAGTAGCCTCTAACCCCCCTGCTGTACCTCACACACTCTCTCCCCCATCCCCTTTTTAAAACTCCCTTTGTCTAGCAACCTTTTTCCTTGTTGTACTCTAACTCCCTCTTATCAGCCTTGCAATACCAGACCTGTCCACTAGGTGGCTCCCTTACCCCAGCCATTCTCTATTTCTTATCTCTTATGCCCAGATACTTACATTCATTTCTCCTGCTGTTCCTTAACTGCTATTCAGTCCTCTCACTTTACCCTCTACTTCTACTGTCCACATCCACCTCTTCTAGGCTAAATTCTCACTATCCTTTTCCCACATCTGTCTTTTCAAATGTACTTTCTGGAATCAGTCCTGCTGATTGTGTTTTATAACTGCATCTGTATCTGTCTTTAACCCGCTCCGTTCACTCCGCTCCCTTCCCTACCCCCAATTCCCATCCACCCCTAGGGGTCCTACTCTTATTCTTATTTAACCACACCTCTTCCTCTTCCATTTACTTCTAGAAATTACTAGCCACACCTCTTCCTCTTCCCATTACTCTCTGAACACTTTACCACTTTTCATCTTCTCTCATATCTACCTTCTCTTAGCACTCCCTTCTATTTTACCACAACCTTCACACTTCTCCATCCTCACCCTTTATACTTCCAAATTCTACCTACATACATGCAATAGTAAATTTGCACAATGTATAAACCACCCACCCCATTATATGTCCTATTTTATTCACACTATTACTACTTCTTCCTCTAACCTTTGCCTACTTACTCACCTATGAATACCCACTACATCCAGACCATCACTATCCTAATAAGGAAACCAATGCTCTATCCCTACCACTACTTTTTAACCATGCTAATATAACATCTTTATCCAACTACCTACTTGCAAAGTATCATAGAATACTACATATTAAATATAACTCACTTGATGTCAGGAAAAATCTACTTCTATACAACAAATTCCCTAACCCAAACTATATAGGATTACTACTCTCAGTAAAAGATGGTGTTATCCACCCTAACTCAGGCCCAATAAAAACTCCTAGTACTCTCCACAGCCAAAATTACTACCCTTTTGATTCCCTTAGTAAAACATCTAACCCCCTCCAAGTAGCCCATCTTAATATAAGTAGCATAAACAAGAAAGTATCTCAACTCCAAGCTCTAGTAGAAGTATATTCCTTTGATATCCTCTGCTTAACAGAAACATGGTTAAAACCTGCTACCAAAGACAATGAAATCCTTCCATCTGGATATAACATACTAAGACTCGACCGAGTAGCCAAGAAAGGAGGAGGGGTAGCTATTCTATTTAAATCAGGCTTACAGTTAACCACCCATGACTGTAAAATACCTATTGATTCCAATGCAGAAATTCTCATCTCCAAACTTCATATTAACAATGCCAAATCCATCTATTTCATCTGTATGTATCTTCCTCCTGGTAATAACATTGCCACCATGCAAAATATTCTTTGCTGGCTATCCCAACACTTGCCCTAAGAAACCATAATCCTAGGAGATATAAACATTGATTGAAACTGCTGTTGTAGCAACCTCTTTACAACCCACATTAACCTATATGGCTTTTATCCCCAGTAAGTGTGCCTCAAAAAAAAACCTAACAACATCACTCACTCAAATAAAATACATCTTATCATCTGTCAAATTACTAGACTACTAAAAGCCCAAATGCTCTCAATAGCTGCACTATAGTAGGCTAAAACTGGAATTCTATCCCTACTAGCATTCAAACACATCATCTTTAAAGACATCATCAGGCAACATCTCAAGCAAATTTTGGCAAGTGCCAAGGGTTGCCCCCAGGCTAGAAAGCGGATAACATATGCATACATCTACAATCTATGTACTGTACCTGTATACTCTATGTATATATATTATTTCAGCTGTACACCACAAATCTATAATTACCTTTTTTTTTAAAATTAATATTTTTTTTTTGTTCTCTCCACTGTAACTGTTTATGTGCGTGACACCACTGTAAAACACATGTCTCTTGTCTGTGTGTATTGTTGTCATGTCTAAATAATAACTAAAAATGTTAATTTTTTTTTTTGTGAGTTTTATCCCCAGGCCTCTGCTGTAAAGGCTTTTTTTCTTAGTCGAAGACACCCCGTTAACAATGTAAAAATAAATAAATAAATACATTTTCTCAAACCATTACATCCTCCACAAGGATCAATAAAGCTAACCAGAAAGCAAGCATATTAGAATGAATTCTCATAAACTATCACCTTCACAATTATGATTCGGGAACCCTCCCTGATGATATAAGTGACCACTCACTTACCTATATTATCAGGCATAAATCCCATACTCCCAATCCAACATCTGTCAGAAATATCAGATCCAAAAAGAACTTTAACCCTGCGCTATTCGAAAAAGAACTAAGAGCTTGCAATTGGTCTCCCTTAAAACACCTCCCTTCAGAAGAAGCCATCAATTACTTTAACTCTATCTTCCTTGCCATTCTCAACCAATATGCTCCAACCAGATTAATTAGAATTAAAACCAAGTCTGCCCCATGACTTTCAAAAGTAACCAAACACAAAATGTACCTTAGAAATAAACATTGGGCCAAATGGAGAATGACTAAAAACCCTGTTGACCAACAAACCTTTAGACAGTTAAGAAATGACACTAAGAAAGCTATATTATCTGATAAAATAAATTACTACCTACAATTTCAACAAACTAACCAAAACAACCCACAACAATTCTGGACTAGCATTAACCCATTACTCCACCCAGGTCAATCCACCACACCTAACCCTCAAAATAATGACCATAATAATCCCATGAATACAGCAAATACATTCAATACCTTCTTTTCTAATACTATCCAAACACTAGCTAGTCAGCTATCACCTAATAGCTTCACTTTGCCTTCCTATAACTCTACCTCACTCCCTCCTTTTCATTTGCAACCTGTCCCACCTACATATATTCTAACCTTTATACAAAAACTCAAACCATGCTCTCCCTCAGCAGACCAACTACCTGCTGATTTTCTACAGCTATCAGCCAAAGCTATAGCATGTCCCATTTCCATTCTGATCAATAGGACTATTAACGATGGTCACACACCTAGCTTATGGAAAGTCTCTCATATTATGCCCCTCCATAAAGGCAGACACTCCATTGAGATCTCCAACTACTGCCCCATTGCCCTTCCATCACCTTTGGCAAAGACCATGGAGAAATGCATCCACAGGCAATTACTTGACAACTTAACCCAAAATGACTTACTTTACAGCTGTCAACATGGTTTCAGACCCTCACACAGCACTACCACTGCCCTCCTTTCCTTTACAGATTGCATAAACAAAAAACACAACCTTAATAACCTTTTCTCAGCACTATTTATTGACCTGTCCAAAGGATTTGACATGGTTAATCATCAGATTCTCATCAACATACTCGAATCCCTATCATTAGATGCACCTTCCATAAAATGGTTCCAGTCCTACCTAGATAAAAGACAACAGGCATTAATTTGGCATAAGACTCTTTCTACCCTCCAACCAGTTACCCTAGATGTCCCTCAAGGGTCCATACTAGGACCTCTACTCTTCTCAATATTTATTAATGACCTTCATCTAGCCATCCCCCAAGCCACATGCATACAATATGCTGATGACTCCACACTTATATGCTCAGCTAAATCCACATCTGAACTTCTCTCTCTCTTACCCAGAAGACATTTAACACAGTTGAACAATGGTTCGCACAGCATTGCCTTGTTTTGAACTCCCAAAAAACTAAACTCCTCCTCTTTAATCCGACCCACAAGTCCTCTCCATTTGATTTCTCAGTTACATCCACCAATGGTACCATTATATCACCAGACCCAACCACCAAACTACTGGGTATCACCATTGATAACAATCTGAACTTTGACATCCATATCAACAATACTACAAAAACTGTCAACAAAAAACTTTGCTCCCTCTATAGGATTAAACCTTACCTTTCCACCACAGCTAGAACAACCATAGCTCACACTCATCTAATCTCTACGCTCCTCTATGCCTCACACATTTTTACTAACCTATCTAAAAATAACCTCAGCATACTGGAAACTGCCTACAATAACATTGCTGGATTTGCAACAGGAAACCCTTACAGAACCCACCATTGCATAAATATAAAGCAGCTTGGATGGCTGGAACAACAAAACGTGATTAAATTCCATCAACTAACCATTGCCCATAAAACTCTTTATAAACCTTCCAGTACTCCGAATCTATCTACCCTCATCACTCCATATACAAATCTGAAATCCCTACGTTCCTCACACAAAAATCTTCTACACACCTCTAAACCTAACAACAAGGCTGGGGAATCTCTCTTCTCTAATGCTGTTAGAAAAACCCGGAATCTTCTGCCCAATGACCTTTCCTCTCTTCCCTCTCTATCACTCTTCAAAAACAGACTGAAACACTACATTAGAACACACTGGTTGTGCCCCAGTACTAAACCTGACTAGGCATCTATCCATCTGTTTAAAGAGCTCTGTCTATCCCAGACTACTCATGAATTATTATATATTCCTTTTAACTATAAATACAGATTCCCTCCTAAACTACACTGTGTCCAATCTCTATAAATACTTCCTACTGAAGAATTTATTTATTTTTATATAATTAACCTGTCTTCTCTTTTGACTTTAGTCCTTATTTATGTATTATACCTGTATGTTGTATAGTATATCCATTCGTGCACTATAAGGACTTCTTTTTTGTCCTCACAGAATTTTCTGTTGTAACCTGAAATATGCATTATATATAATGAATGCTGCTATTTAGTCATTTTTTCTGTTGTAACCTGGAATCTGAATTGTTTATTATGAATATTTTTATTTAGTCATTTTTGTTTATTGTTTACTAAGTTTTTCATTTATCTGTCTTAGAGCTTATCTCCCCGGGCATCTACTGAAAATGGACATATATCCAGTTAAACTAGCCCAGTCAACAAATGTAAAATAAATAAATAATAAATAAATACAAATAAACTGTGGAACTGAACCAATGTATGGGCCATACACCTGGACGTGTGGCAAACAGCCTGGCAGTGGAGAGGTATGCTCAGAGCCCTTTAGTGCAATGAATCTGGAACAAGCCAGACAATGTGGGTAGACAAAGGCATGACAATACAGAGATATCCAAATAATGTGAGTAAATAGCTGAGGAAGTGTTTGTACAAATACTGTTAATGCTAACATATTTTGAGACAAATATCACAAGTCTGGGACTCGTTCTCTGTATAATGTAGTGACCCCAGTCCTCACATCATTCCACTGATGTGTCAGGAATACACAACAGTGATGGTGACCACACGTAAGGTATTGGCCAGAAAGGGTACCATTCCCCACTCAGGAATCATAGAAACACGCACTAAGTTAGGCCCCAAAACCTATATCACTAGTTGGGTTGCAAACTGGCTCACAGATAGAACCCACAGTGTGAAAGTAGCTGACTCCAAGTCAGACTGGTGACCAGTCATGAGTGGAGTCCCACAGGGTTCGGTCCTGGGTCCTGCCTTGTTTGGTATCTACTACTTGGAAGTCCAGGCCAACATGAAGGGACTGTGGCTGACAAAGTTTGCAGATGATTGAAAGTTTGGGGCTATAATTAACTCCCCATGTAATGTTGACATTCTATAGAAATGCCTCAATGAGACCAACGACTGGTGTTAGAACCATGGCCTTAAGCTCAATGGCAAATAATGTGTTGTCATCCCCTTGATAAAAACCCAGTTCCCTTGAATTAGCACATTGATGGAAGTCTACTAAACCCAGAAGGTGTTAAAACAGATCTGGGAACATAGGTTAACAGCAACCTCTCTTTTGACCACCACATTGTCACTGTGGTCAGAAAGTTCTTCTATGTGGCACATCTCATTACTAAGGGTTTTGCATCCAGGAAGTAAGAGGTCATTATCTCCCTCTACTCTCCCCTCATTAGACCAGTCATCGAATATATAGCCCCATTTAGTATGTACCCCTCTAGACACCTGTAACAACTGGATAGGCTGCAAAAGTACCTCACAAAGAAGACCATAGCCCTAAACACTTGTCCCATATGGACAGACTCAAACAAATTCAACTAGTCTCTGTGTCATATCGCCTAATAGAGGCAATTGCAGCTTGACTTACAAAACCATGTGTGACCCAGCTCTCTTAGAAATCCTACATCTAAAGAAATCCCAATCCCTCCACACCACATGCTCTGAAGACCTCAACCTCATTACCACAATCAAAAAAACATGCAGTAGGGACAGGTTGATAACCCAGAGACTGCCCATGCTATGGAATAGACTTCCCATACATATCAAGCAGAACACCTCACTGGCCCTCTTCAAGAGAAATCTAGATGAGTGGATTGGAAATAGGAAATTCACCCTGGAAATCACTCCAGTGGCTCTACTTGACAGAGGCACTAGGACCTAAGGATGGGTGGCATGATGCCAGGGTAATCCTATGGGCTAGGCTTGTAAAAGCTCCAGGTCCATTAGCCTAGTACACACCTATGCCTTTCTCTGCACACACACACACACACACACACACACACACACACACACACACACACACACACATATATATCTATATGTATATATATATATATATATATATATATATATATGATGGGAGATATATAAATACACACACATATATATATATATATATATATATATATATATATATATATATATATATATATATATATATATATATATATATATATATATATATATATATATATATATATATATATATATATATATATACATATACACACACACACACACACATATATATATATATATATATATATATATATATATATATATATATATATATATATATATATATATATATATATATATATATATATATATATATATATATATACACACACACAGACACACACACACACACACACATATATATATATATATATATATATATATATATATATATATATATATATACACACACACACACACATTTATATATATATATATATATATATATATATATATATATATATATATATGTATATATATATATATATATATATATATATATATATATATATACCCACCACCCCCAGCCCCTATTAAGGAAACCCACTGTAAATAATGTCTCCAAAGCCAACTTCATGCTACGTAAGACTGAAGTGGCTAACTTCATAACTTCATGGCACTCATGCAGACAGTAAATAGAGGTATGACTGCTGAATGTTACACCAACGCACTGTATGAACACATACACACGTACATGGATCATGCCATCCCAAATAGAACCAAGATGCTCTCCTACAAATAAAGGAAGCCAATATGGTAGTCTCTTGCATTAAGGAACTATACAACAGAAGGATAAAACTGTTGAAATACTAGAGTAAACCCCCATGATTGTAAGAACTCCATTATCATCCTCAGTAAGAAGCTGAGAGCCTTCATAAAATCCACCAAAGCTGGGTACAAAAACAAGATTGCAACTGATTCTAAAGACATTCACAAAGCATTCTATAGCTATGCCAAGAATCTCAAGGGCAACACTCAGATCTGCCCTGAGTTACAGCACAATGGCTGCAAATATACAGAACCAACTGATACTGCCAACATCCTGGCAAATAGGTTCAGTGGTAACTTCACCCCCCCTCTCACCCACTAAAGGACCCATCTCAATGCCAGAGGAATGTAAAGCCCCTGTAATCATGGCCGTACAGGTAAAAAAAAACATCTCCAAAGCCAAGAGTACAGCATCCATGGGACCAGACAGCATTCCAGGCTGTGTTCAGCACAAACAACAGAACAAACTTATACTCCACCTAAGTACCATGTTCAATCATAGACTCACTTCAGGCTTTGTACCTACTGAATGGCACACAACGATGGCTATCCCACTCCACAAGGGGGGAGCCACCACAGATTCTGGGAACCACTGCCCCATCAGCCTGAGAAGTCTGATCTGCAAGGACATGAAGTGTGTCAGCATGGAACTAATAAACAACAACATAGGTATCCTCCAAACTGTTGACCCCACCCAGTTTGGGTTTGTGAAAGGTACAGCACATCTTCTAAAACTGACTGGTGCCTTTGAAGCAGTCACCAGAGCCAAGGACACGACCAAGGTGGTTCAAACAGCCTACCTAGACCTTTCCAAGGCCTTCAACAGCATCCCCCATTCTGGATTTACAGATAAACTCACTAAACTAGGCATACATACCAATGTCACGAGATGGATTGCCACCTGGCTTACAGACAGAATCCACACTGTGAAAGACTCCAAATCTGACTCCACACCAGTGATTTGGAGTACAACACGGTTCAGTCCTAGGTCCTCTGCTGTTTGGCATCTACTTCTCTGAAGTTCAGGTTAACACAGAGGGTCTATGGCTAACAATGTTCGCAGTTGACTGGAGGCCATTATTGAATCCTGTAAAGATTTGGACATTCTACAAAATGGCCTCACTGACACAGATGCCTGGTGTCAAAACCATGGCCTCAAACTTAACACCAAGAAATTCATTTTCATCCCCTTTGGGTAAAACTCTGTGCTTATGAACTACCACATAGCTGCTAGTACACTTAACACTGAAAGTGTGATGAGACCTAGGGACACAGGTGGATAGTAGTCTCGCCTTTAATAACCACATTGCCACAGTACTCAGGAAATCCTTCTGTGTGGCACATCACATCACAGCAGGTGTCTCATACAAAACAAAGGAGAGCATTGTACAGTCTACTCATCCCACATTAGACCTATTATACAGTACAATGGCCTGTTTGGTATGTACCTCACAAGACATCTACAACAACTGGAAAGTCCACAGAATTACCTCACAAAGAGGATCACGGGCCTCAAATAGATACCCTATGCAAACTGTCTCAAACTACACCAGCTTTAATACATTGCATATCGCCTAAGAGCTGATCTCTGCCTATCATACACAGCCATGTCAAACCCAGAGCTGTTGGACATGCTACACAAAAAGAAATCCCAGTGCTTCCAAAACACATGCTCCAGGGAGCTAAACCTTGTCACCACAAAAGACAGAACATGCTGGGGGATAGATTACTGACCATAAAACTTCAAATACTCTGGAACAAACTACCCATGTATGTGAAACACAGCTTCTCATTAGCCTTCTTTAAGATAAATAGTGACATGTGGATGGTAAATAGGAAACCCACACTGTGATTCACCTCTTTGTGTCTGCTCAACAGGGGCATCAGACATTATTTGTCTTGTGTGGCAAAGGACAGGGAATCTTGTTGGCTAGGCTTATATAGGACCAACAGCCAATAGCCTAGTATCTACCTATGGACCTCTATATATATATATATATATATATATATATATATATATATATATATATATATATATATATATATATATATATATATATATATATATATATATATATATATATATATATATATATATATATATATATATGTGTGTGTGTGTGTGTGTGTGTGTGTATATATATATATATATATATATATATATATATATATATATATATATATATATATATATATATATATATATATATATATATATATATATATATATATATGTAATCATATAACATGCAGTGCAGACGTACCTCAGAATCATACATATCAACCTCTTAGTGCAAGACTAATGAACAAAGGCTGTACAGAGGTTGAGAAATGGGCCACATATATGGACATAATCAGAATATTGCTGTCATAACTGAACAGTTGTACAGCAACAGGGACTGTATCAGCAGAAGTGTTGGAATTATATGGGGATGGGAATTAACATGTATGACAGTCTTCACTGACATAAATCCTGGCAGGGGACCACCAAATTTGCTTCCTCTTTTCTGAGGAGAGCATCCTGGTTGTATTGCGTATGGTGAGATCTATGCATTTGTGTGTGTGTTCATGCAGTGCACTGGTGTAAGATTATGCGGTCATGCAACTAGTCTCCATCTGTATGGGTGCCATGCAGTTAGTCACCTCTGTTTGTATGTGCCCAAAGTTAGCTTTGGAAAATATTTCATGGTGGTTACTTTTGTGGAGTGGTGGGAGGGATGTGGATTTCCAATGTGATTAGTTTGTGTTAGTAACTTACCAGGCAGGAGTTGACTATTGGTGTAGAGCAACAGTCGCCCATATTAGTAATGATCAGGTCAAGGATATGGATACCTCTAGTGGAAGTAAGAACAAGCATGCCCAGGGCATTAGAATCAATGAATCCCAGAAAACATTGGCCAAGTGAATTGGTACATGAGTAGTTTTTCCAGTTGAGGGTGGGGTAGTTGATGTCAGCCAGTTTGAGAGTGTTAGCTTGGCACCTAATATTCCCCAGGGTGCTTAGGAATCGGGAGTTTGAGTCTTGGGCCATGTTTGTGGACCCACAGTAGGCTATAACCTGTATTGCTGTCTTAACCAATGTTAGCTGAACTTGAAGTTTCTCAGATGCATTATGTTGTGCTAACAGTCTGGAGGTGTGCTCATCCATTATGAATATTGAAACACCACCACCCTTGCAGCTGCAGTCCAACTTCCAGGCCACACAGGTGTGGAATGAGTGATAGCCTGGTAGAGTGCTTCTTGCTGCCTCTCCAGGCATGTCTACAGGTCAGTTCCCTGTGCTTTCACCCATTAACCTGTTGAACTTGACCATCCTGAGGAAATGTTGCAACTCCCTCATGTACACTGACAACCTTTACCTCTTACTTATCTACACTCAAACTTGCAAGAGATGCACCTATACATCAAAATTGGAAACCACACACTCCCTGTAGTATAGCTGGTGTACAGTGGATGTGTGAGTGCACATCACATGTCCCTGTTACAACACAAATGTTGATGTTCTCCAGTTTAAGGATTACTTTGAATGAGTGCATTTCTAAATGTAGACCTCTAGTGTTGTGCAGCATGATGCTCAGATTACATTTATCTGTAGCTGTTACAGTAGTAATGTGGTCTTTGGAACACTGCTTAAAAGCCACTATAGGGATTGCAAGAGACTCGGCCAGTATCTGGAAGTCCAGGGGTGACAGATACAGGACATCTGTGGCAAAGGATCACAGTCTGTCAAACATGTCATCCCAGGCACACAGATAGTGGAACCCCTTAATATGATACCAGAGATGTAACCATTTGTTGAGATCAATCGTTTTCACCTTGTACTTATGGTATCAGACTGGGTGATAGTAGGATGCTGCTCAGGGCTAGGGTCATACCTTTCTGGGCTACATAGTTGGCAGGCTCCTCCATGTCTGTTTCTATATAGTCCAGGGAGGTATGTCTCAGGACATTCACACCCACAAGTACAATGACAGAGTCATATGTGTACCTGTTGTTAGGGGACCTCAGTGTGTGAGTTATGTGGGGGATCCTGGTGCCAACAGCCAGCTGACTCACTTTCTCCTTTTATGACCTAGTGAGTGGGACATCACTGTTCCTCACTATCAAGTCAACTATGCCTATTGTTTTGGCCATACTGTTTTGCCTTAGCCACTTTGGTTGAGTGGCACACAGTTTAGGAGACATATGTGTCTTGTAATTAGTGTTGTGTGGTGATGGTGGAGTGCATGTCCACCTTGGAGGTCTCAGCTGTTTGTGCAGCTTTTCATTGAGAGCCTCCAGAAAGGTGGTTGTGTGGTTTGTGTTTTAATATGAAGGCAATGTTGGTGTATGTTCTGGAGGACTATGTGTTCCATGTAGTGTGGTGCAAGTGTTGACCATCTCCTCTTCACCAAATATTCTGGCCTTGGCTGGGGAGTGTGTGGTTTCCAGTTTGGATGTATAGGTGCATCTCTTGCAAGTATGAGTGTAGATAAGTAAGAGGTAAGGGTTGTCAGTGTACATGAGGGAGTTGCAACATTTCCTCATGTTGGCCAAGTTCAGCAGGTTAATAGGTGAAAGCACAGGGAACTGACCTGTAGACGTGCCTGGAGAAGTGGCCATTAATAATAATTACTGGAGCTGTTTCTACATAGAACGCTTAGTACTGTTAGCATGTTTGTGTGGTAAAATACTTGCTATAATATGTCTGTTAAAGTGCTAAAGTACTACGCTATTGAAAGTTCAGGAGAGGAGAGAACTAGCATATCTAAGTGACACATTGAAGAGCAGACTTGGGCAACACTCAGAACCTAAAATATAGTCCTGGATACAGCAATTCTGTATCTGGACTAGACTAGTTACAGGAATGATAACTAATTAGTATTATTTTAATAGCCAAATGTCTGGTATATTATATGTGTCTCCATGTAGTGTAGCTGGTGTACAATGGATGTGTGAGTGCACATCACATATCCAACCGCCCATGTATACACATGTCTCATAGAGTATACTCACACCCCTTGCTACTGTAATGACAGCACCTATAGGCATATCATGTAAAGGAAATAATATACACCTGGACTGCAACAAAACATACAGCCCTTGCAGGTCTTGAATCCAGGAACCTGTACACAATAAGTAAAGCATATAAGCACTAAGCCATCTGAGCTGCACTGTTTTATGATGTTCTCAACCATAGCATGCAGTGCAGTTGTTTTATCATAGGGAAGGAAGACTGTGGAATCAGTACTGATTTAGTTGTCAATAACTTTCAGCACTATCAGAGCCAAGAGCACCTTAGAAGAATTCTGGACCATGCCAGACGAAGTGGGGGGACCAGTCTAAGGACATACAAACACATTGGTAATGATACAAAGGGACCCATACCACTGACATTTGCTGCCACCCTACACACAGTACAACTAATAAGTACATAGTACACTGCTACAAAGTTAGGATATGCCATACACAATGGCTAGACATACACTGACCTCTTGGCAATATAATAAAATGACTGATGATAGTAAAACAACAGACAACCAGCTATCAAAACACACAAATGTTTTACTGCGTTTTGCCATCAAGTATTACAAAACATAATTGCCTGAAATACAGGAAGCAATTGGCACTTAATTACATATGTTCTTAAACATCCTCCAATTGCACTCCACAGTTAACCCCCTAGGAGATATAGTATCAAATGGTGCAATGTAACTTTATTCTTCACATAACAATAGTTCTAAGTGTTTGATGAAACTGGGAAACAGACCTTTTCCAAAAAAGTACATGGTAATCCACTACAGTTCCCATGGAGAAATGTATGACAAGTAACAGCTATAGAACATTTGTCCAATTAAGAACTAATATCTCTCACATTTTCTAACAGACTGATTCTAAGCCATGTCCTACTATTCCGCAGACCCACCTCTTGACTGTCCAGGGTTCTACATGCTGTCCAGCCTTTGCAGTCATATGTTTGGCCCCTACCTCCCTTAATGTATTTTTTTCCACAGTATCAGTGGGATGATAGCAGGAATGTCAGCAAGAAATACTGGTAGACCATACCTATCAACCTTCTACTGCATGACAACTGGAAAAAGCCTGTCATATAAGTGGAGGGCAGAGGTCCAAACACAGGGCTATATTTGATATATTGCTGTTATACGCTGAGAAAGTTGCTGGTGTTACTGGGTTGGTTGCAACAGCTCAATTCTGAGGGATATGAAGTCGGAAACACATATGAATGTTGCCATTTACTGGCAGCAATGACTGGAGTATGTCACTGGTTTGCCAAGGACAAAACCTCTCTGGGCAACACACAAAACATAACAGGCAAACCTCTGGCCATTATATGGATAGGCCTACAGTTCAGTGCTATGCAGATACAACTTTGTCAGACTGACATCCATGCAGAAGGAGCATGTACACACAAGGCTTGTAAAACTAGCAGTATTCACACCATATAACAGCAATACTCACATTTGGTCCCCAAGTCTGTATCCTTCTCCACCATTTAGTTGGCCTGTCTACACAAGCTTTGTTGCAAGAGTTATTCCCACCTGCTGTGTGAAATACTCAGTAGCTATATGTCTCCAGGATGTGTTCCTCACAGCCAAGGCAAAGGGACAACGCCCACATTAAATACTCAATTATAGGAGTGTATTGCCAAGACATTGGCTATTGGAGGAACTACCCAGCTGCTCTGCATGCAATTAGCAAGTGGGGAACACCAATTGGTGCACAGGCCATCACCTGGTCAAGAGCATTACCTACAAAGGGCATGCAGATACCTATTCCAAACATATGTCTTCCAGTGCTCCACGTTGGGAAACAGAAAGACATGGAGCAACCTGCTGATATAACCCAGTGGAGTGTGAAACAACAAAAATGCATGTGAAACAAGTCAGCATATAAATGAATGTAATATGTGTTTACTAATAATGGGAAATAAGATACTGACAGATTTATGTCTGAGCGAGACTTGCTATAGTGATGACCTGCTAAACAGCACCTATGGCCATAGCATCTGCCTCTCTCTGCTGTGACGTAGAACACAGCTCAGGACCCTAACTCATCCTGGGAAAGGACAGCTCACACATGACAAATACTAGAGGCTCTGTCAAACACTACTAACTATGCCACTGCTAGGACAGGTACAGGGATATTGTACATATCCATATGCTACCCGTGATTATGAGTATAATATGCATGTTTGTCATGTAAATCTAAGAGAACTATATAGTGTGTATATACCTTTCATAGCCAGAGATCTGGCAGATTCCACACATGTGGATGGACAGGGGTGCTCATAGGTGGACTGCTGCACATCATGGCCCTGCCACAAGTGCCAAAGCAGATGTCACCAGACACATGTTTTGTACTGTCATGGAGGCACAGCCACATGTCATATCTAACACTGGACATATTTTCAGGGTCACAAATGCAACTGTCCATGTTATGTGAGGCAATATCCTTGATCTTGGAGATGTCCACCGTTGTTATGCTGAGGTCAAAGATAGACGGTTGGGTGAGATGGTGGCAATCGTCAACTGTGGGATGTCTGTGCCACAGAATGTGGCAGGAGTTAGGCATCAGCCATGTAGACATAGGACAGCACATGTGCTGGGAGTACAATGGTGTAAAACTCTAAACTATGGCCACATTTGTCACTCAAACACACACAGTCAGAATACTGATCTCACACACACAAACACACACACTTGGCACAACTGAGATTAGAACCACTACATCCTAGGTCTTGCTATTCAAGTGGTCTGTATTTATTGCACATGTCATGGAGAATGTAGGGTGAAGTGTCCTTCACAGTCCCTTTAAGGTGAACAACATCCACTGGCCTTGCACAGTATGGCAAAGGGAGATGTCCTGGGTGAGAATGGCCAGGAAATACTATCAGCTACAGAAATATACACAATGACCAACAGAGATAGACACATTTGCCTCACCTGCAGTTAGCAGCCCTGCCTATCTTGTCATTCAGTCCATACTGTTAGAGTTTAGGCAAACAGCACATGCCTTATTGGCTGAAGAGGGTCATCAATTACCTGTATGGTCAGTGGTGAAAGCGGTCCTCATACAGTGGACCTGAGACATGTACAAGGGGTACCATGGTGTAAACATTTTATACCCAGCACCCCAACAACATTGCATATAGTACTCACTCATACCCATGATAATGCTATGACAAACCTACAATCACTCATTTACCAGGAATGAAATTCAAACCTTTGCCTGCCTATGTAATTATTACTATTACACTAATATGCATTTATCGCACATGCCACAGAGCTAGGAGGGTGAAGATTGTCTCATGGCTTTCCTAAGGTGAGTGATTCACTTTTATACTGAGCTAATCAAAGGAAGGACACTGAGCAAACTCGGATCTATACTATATAACATTAAGTATCCTGTTTTTTTTTTTGCTTATTTTTCGAGTTATTTATAGCACTTTGTCTACTGTAAAAGTTTCTAGCTAGTTTCACTGTGTGTGAGGTATTAACTGGAAATTGTCCACTTTTATTAAGCATCTGTTTGGGTTGTTTGATTCTGATAACTTGTTTGCAGTTACAATCTTTCTCTAGAGGCTCCTTTATCTGTTTAAAACTTGCATTTAAAGGCTCACTGCTGCTTTTCTGCTGTGAGAAACATTTCTGCAGTTTGTTTCTAAGTAGTGTGGATATTTGTAGCATTGTCTACATTCAAGCTTGTGTTTGGGCCTAGTGTTTGTGTAGGCTGTGTGTCTGAGCACATATTCAGGGACATCTTGATTTAGGCAAAGCCATTAGGCATTTCAGTGAGAGAGGATTATTTAAGGTCATTGGCTGACTGAGGTCACCTGGACTACAGCTTAGAGTAAGCACCTCGTTGGTTCTTTTGAGCTTTTTTTAAAAGTTGTCTCAGGTTTCAACTTTCTGTTACCTAAGAAGTTAAGTTTATGAGTGTTTCTGCCATTTCACACTGAGCTAATCGAAGGAAGGACACCGAGCAAACTCGGATCTATAATATATAACATTAAGTATCCTGTTTTTTTGCTTATTTTTTCGAGTTATTTATAGCACTTTGTCTACTGTATACTTTTCTAGCTAGTTTCACTGTGTGTGAGGTATTAACTGGAAATTGTCCACTTTTATTAAGCATCTGTTTGGGTTGTTTGATTCTGATAACTTGTTTGCAGTTGAAAGCTTTCTCTAGAGGCTCCTTTATCTGTTTAAAAATTTCATTTAAAGGCTCACTGCTGCTTTTCTGCTGTGAGAAACATTTCTGCAGTTTGTTTCTGTGTAGTGTGGATATTTGTAGCTATGTCCATATACAGGCTTGTGTTTGGGCCTAGTGTTTGTGGAGGCTGTGTGTCTGAGCACATAGTTGATGGCTTTGCAGTTGCCCGCCCCTACTGTAAATTTGATCTCGGACACTCCGCCCAGTCTAGTGTTATTACCTCATTCTACCTAATACAGGGAGACCATTTGAGAAGGCCAATCCACTTAGTTTCTGCTCCTCCTTTCTCTCCTTCCACTTACAAAAAAAAATTCTAAGCTTGTTTCCTGCCTTTCCTGTTGGTATTCTAGTCTGGATACAGATTTGCTGTGTCCAGAACTATTTATGGGCTTCTGAGCTCCCAAGCCTTTCTGTGTTGGGGGAAGCCTTCTAGCTTGTTTCTTAGAACTAGCCAGTTTTTTAGTTTCAGCACTCAAGTCTGTTTCTTTGAGCTCAGCACTTGTTCAGAACTTGTTGTAAGCTCTAAATAAGCTACAAATTACTACAGCACTCAACTTTCCTCAGTTGTCTAGAGGAAAACAGTTTCTAGTACTTAACAAATAAGCACCTATCCAGACATGTCTAAGGGTCAGCTCCCGGTGTTTTCTCCTGCCTACCTGATGAATCTGGGCATCTTGGGGCAATGCAGAAATTGCTTCATGTACACAGACAACGCTCTCCTCCTACCATCCAACACTACAACCTGTGAGAGATGCACTTATATAACCAAACTGGAAGCAAAGCTCTTTTCACCCAAGACTGGACTAGACAATCAAGAGGAGAAGGTAAACACTTGCACCACACCACACTCAGCACATAGTCCCTCAAAACCTACATCACCAAAACACACACATAGAAACACAAAACACACACCTCCATTCACAGAGGCTCTCAGTAAAAACCTGCCCAAGCAACAGGGACCTCCAAAGCAGAAACGCAAACAACCTCCACCCCCCCAACACAACCCAAATGACCCAGCCCACAAACTCAGTGTGCCACTCAACCACAGCCCATAAGGCATAACAATGTACCCAACACTATAGTCAGGCACACTGATGTTCCATTCACCAGGCTAAACAAGGAGAAAATTACTGTCAGCAGCCTTTCGGTTGCCAGGATTCACCACATAATGCATGCACTCAGGTCACTCCACAAGTACAAATATGACTCTGTCATTGTCCATGTTGGTGTGAATGACCTGAGACATACCTCCCTGGACTACATGAAAAGGGACATGGAGGAGTTGTCTGATCTTGTAGCACAGGCAGGTATGACCCTAGCTCTGAGTAGCATCCTGCCATCATACAGAATGATACCCCAGTACAAGGACAAAATGATTGACTTCAACAATTGGCTAAGCTTCTGGTGTCATTCTAAGGGGATCCAGTAACTGTCTGCCTGGGATGACATGATTGACAAACCACAATGCTTTGCCAGAAATGACCTGCACTTGTCGCCCCTGGGATTCTGAATACTGGCTAAGGCTTTAGCCACCCCTATAGTGCCTTTTTAGGCAAGGTTCAATTGACAAACTCATCACCGTAACAGGTACAAGCAAGCAGAATCTAAGGGTATTGCCACTCAATGCAAAAAGTCTAAACCTCAAATGCACTCACTCCAGGCACTCCTTAAAATGGAGAACATTGACATCTGTGCAGTAACAGAGACCTAGTTCAAGGCTCCAGAGAGTACCCCTGCATTACCAGACTATAATTCATACCACACCTTTCGGCCACCTAACTTGGACCGAAACACTAAAGATGGAGGCGTGTCCATATTCGTTAAGGATATCCACACCTCCAGGCTAGTTGCTCAGCATAATGCATCCGAGATTATCCAAGTGCAACTAACTCTGGGCAATACCGCAATCCAAATTGTAGCTTGCTACAGATCCCCACCATGCCCCAGGATTCCTACTCCTCATTTCTTGATACACTGGAAAATATTAGGGTACAACCTAACACCCTAATAATGGACGATTTCAACTACCCCACCATTAACTGGGAAAACTACTAATGTACCAACTCTTGGGCTTAATGTTTTCTGGAATTCATAAATTCCAATGCCTTGGATCAACTTATCCTCACCCCCAGCAGGGGCAGCAATATCCTAGATCTTGCTATTACCAACATGGACAACCGGTGCTCCATACCAGAGGTCAATTCTTCGTTGGCCAGATCCGACCACAAGCTAATCACCCTAGACATCCACATCCCTCCCCCAACCCCAATTAGGGAAACCACTGTAAAAAATTTCTGCAAAGCCAACTTCACGCTTCTTAAGACAGAAGTGGCAAACTTCATGACACCCATGCTGACGGACAATAGAGGTATGACTGCTGAATCCTACACAAATGCACTTTATAAGCACTTACACGAGTGCATGGATTGTGCAATTCCTAATAGAACCAAGATGCTATCCTCCAAAAAAAGAAAGCCAATCTGGTGGTCCCTGCCATAAACAAACTCTACAACAGAAGAAA
Organism: Protopterus annectens; assembly: GCF_019279795.1. Lineage (NCBI taxonomy): Eukaryota > Metazoa > Chordata > Ceratodontiformes > Protopteridae > Protopterus > Protopterus annectens. Next base: position 812,357,521 of record NC_056735.1, on the reverse strand, counting down.
GAAACTGTTGCAAAAAAAAGTAAAATCCCATAATTGGAGAAACTCCCTGGTCAGCCTCAGTAAGAAGCTGAGATCCCTCATAAAATCCTCCAAAGCCACTGACTCTAAAGACAACCACAAAGCATTCTATAGCTATGTCAAGAATCTCAATGGCAACACTCAGATCTGCTCTGAGTTACAGCACAATGGCACTAAATATACAGAACCAACTGGTATTGCCAACATCCTGGCAGATAGGTTCAGTGCTAACTTTACCCCCCTCTCACCCCTAAAGGACCCATCTTTATACCAGAAGAATGCAACATTCCGGTAATCACGTCTGCACAGGTAAAAACCTCACTCTCCAAAGCCAAAAACACAGCATCCATGGGACCTGACAACATCCCAGGCTGTGTTCTACATGAACTACAGAATGAACTGGCACCCCACCTAAGTACCATGTTCAATCATAGCCTTACCTCAGGCTATGTGCCTACTGAATGGCACATAGCGACGGTTATCCCAGTCCACAAAGGAGGAGCCATCATGGACCCCAGAAACTACTGCCCCATTAGGCTGACAAGCCTGGTCTGCAAGGCTATGGGATGTATCTTCACAGAACTTATGAACAACGACATTGGTAATCTCCAAACTCAGGACCCCACCCAGTTCAAGTTTGTAAAAGGCAGATCATGTCTCCTAAACCTGATAGCCTTCTTTGATGCAGTCACCAAAGCTGTAGATGAGGGTAAAGTGATTCACACAGCCTATCTAGATCTTGCCAAGTCTTTCAACACCATCCCCACTCTGGAATTATAGATAAACTCACTAAACTCTGTATAAATCCCTATGTCACAAGATGGGTTGACAACTGGCTCACTGACAGAACCCACATTGTGAAAGCAGCAGACTCCAAATCCAACTTCAGACCAGTGACAAGTGGAGTACTACAGGGTTCAGTCCTGGGTCCTCTCCTGTTTGGTGTCTACTACTCTGAAGTACAGGCAAACACAGAAGGTCTTTGGCTAACAAAGTTCACAGGTGACTGCAAACTAGGAGCCATAATCAAAACTCCAAAAGATGTGGACATCCTACAAAAGGGCCTCGCTGAGACAGATGCCTGGTGTCAAAGCCATGACCTCAAGCTCAGTGCCAAAAAGTGCATTGTCATCCCTTTTGGTAAAAACTCTGTACCCATGAACTACCACATAGGTGGTAGTCTACTTAACACTGAAAGTGTGATAAGAGACCTTGGGACACAGGTGGATGGTAGTCTCTCCTTTGATAATCACATTGGCACAGTAGTCAGGAAATCCTTCTATGTGGCACACCTCATCACAAAAGGTTTCTCATCCAGGAAAAAAGAGGTCATTGTTCCCCTGTACGTGTTACTCATTAGACCCATTATAGAGTACAACCCCCTTTTGGTATGTACCTCACAAGACATCTACAACAACTGGAAAGGCTGCAGAAATACTCACAAAGAGGATTACTGGCCTCAAACAGATGCCCTATGCAGACCATCTCAAAAAACTGCAGCTTTACTCCATCACATATTGCCTACTCAGAGACGATCTCTGCCTAACACACAAAGCTATGTCAATCCCAGAGCTTTTGGACATGCTCCATTTAAAGAAATCCCAATCCCTATGAGCTACACACTCTAGGGACCTAAACCTTGTCACCACAATAAATAGAACATGCTGGAGGGATAGATTCCTGTCCCAGAGACTTCCCATACTCCCTATCTATATCAAACAAAGCTCTTCATTAGCATTCTTCAAGAAAAATCTTGATGATTGGATGGGAGATAGGAAATTCACCCCAGGGATCACTTCTGTGGCTCTGCTCAACAGTGGCACAGGAAAATTATTTTCTTGGGTGGCGAAAGCCAGGGTACCTTTTGGCTAGGCTTATATAGGGCCTAGGGCCAATAGCCTAGTACCTACCAATGAGCATCACCATCCCTTGTAATGTATGGTACTGTGCAGTGCATTTGGAGAATGGGGCCTCAGAATACTGTCTTCTACAAATATGCACACTCATACACACTTGCAAACACATGCACACACACACACATACTCACATATGCCAAGAATCAGAGGGTAAACCACGCCTGTCTACTCATTGGTAGAGCAGTGTTATGCTGGTACTGCAAGCTCAAGGTAGACTATAGGGTGAAGGGTGTCACAAGGTACCTTTACAGTGCAGTACAGCATCAGTCCTTTCTAAGTATAGCACTGGGGGTGTAGTAGGTGAGAAGGTCCTCAAAGTATTTTCAACTACAAGTTTACAAACTCACAAATGCAGTTATACTCAGTAATGCACACCGACACATTTGTTAGTACTGAGGTCCATTGGTGCAGGTGTCCCTGGGTGTGTACCAAGCTAATGTTTATGGATATATGAGAAAAGTAGTGCATGTGAGTACACTGATATCATGACACCTGACATTTGTCAGCATGCCATTTATCGACTACTGTCAGTTGAGTGATCCCCAGGGTGACAGTTATAGTCACCATCCATTCATCTGGATTTCTCTTGAAGAGGGCCAGTAAGGTGCTTTGACATGTATGCAACATATATCGCATAATGTGGCCATTGTCTGGGTTATGAACATGTCCCAAAGCATGTTCTAATCTGGTAATGCGGTTAAGGTATCCATGGCATTTGGTGCATACAGATTGTGGTTTCCTAGCTGTGGCATATGTAACACAGCTGGGCAGACATGGCATTGTCAGTCAAGCAGGGATTGCCTGTAAGTAGCCAAGATGTGACCGGGAACACTCAGAAGTTGTGGGCTCTTTCCATATGAAACAGTTGTTTCATGCCTAGGGTCATACATGTCAGGTACACTTGCAGCCTGCCCAGTTGTTGAAGGTGTCTACTGAGTTACATGGCAAATGGGCCACTGGACCTGCTGATTGGCCTAATGAGCGGGGAGTATAGGGAGACATTAACCTCTTCATTCCTCGATAACACACCCTTAGTTATGCAATGTGCCACATGAGAGGACTTTCTGTGTGGTGGTCAGAAGAGAGGTTTCTGTCAAGCTGTGTTCACAGACCTCCTATAATGATATTTGTCTTCACTTGACTACCACCAATGTGGTCATTTGTGGACAACACATTGATTCAACAGGGGATTGGGACACATTTCTTGACATTGAGACTAAGGTCAGTGTTCTGACAACAGGTGGAGGTGTCAGTGGCAACTTTATGCAAGATGTTAACATAATGGGGGGATGTAAACAGACCCCCCAATTAGCAATTGTCTGCAAACATTGTTAACCACAGTTCATTCCTGTTGGGCTGGATATCAGAGGCACACACAAGACTGAACACAGGACAAGAACCTGTGGTATTCTACACATGACTGTTTGGCAGTCTGACACCACTCATGACTGTTTTTCAGTCTGACATGTAGTCCATTGCTTTCACACTGTGAGATCCATCTGTGAGCCTGTTTGCATACCACTTAGTGACATTGGGATTAATGAATAGATGAGTGTGTTTGCCTATGATTCCTGAGTGTGGAATTGTATCACAGGACTACAAGGGCCACATATCTTGTTTTGGACTCCATATTGTTCTAGAGTAATATCACACGACAAACAGATTATAGGACTGAAGAGTGTCCATAGCTACCACAAAAGTGGGCCCTGTACCCTGGACATTTGGTAATTTGTTGTGTGGAACACACAAAAGTGTAGCAAAACCCACCCCCCAATGGATACAGATTACAGTGTTAATGACTCAACCACAGACAGAGACACACACACTTGCCGGGACCAGGCTTAACATCCCTGTTTAGTTTACTACACTATAGTATTACTCATTTATCTCATATAGTATTATTTTCAAAGAAATCAACCAGGTTTAAGAGGCAGGATCTACCCTTAACAAAGCCAACCTGGGTAGGATCCAGTGTCTGTAGGTCCCCAATATCTTTATTTATGAGGTCCATGATGATCCTTTCCATAGCTTTGCAGACCAAGCTAGTCAGGCTTATGGGGCGATAGTTTCCAGGATCCGTTGAGGCACCACCTTTACGGAGAGGGACCACTGTTGCTGTATGCCACTCTTTGGGAAAATATCCTGTAGTAAGGCTGAGATTGAACAGTAGTTTTATGTTTGAGTTTAGCTCTTCTTGGAGTTCATGTAGGAAGCAGCCCGGGACACCGTCTGGTCCCATTGATACAACTACAGACACAAACAAACACACTTTTACATTTGCCAGGACTGATATTAGAACTTCTACCTAACAAGTTTACTGCATTACAGTATTATACACTTATCAGATGCATCACAAAGCTTACATATGTGAGAGCTCTCCAACGGTATCTTTAACAGTGAGCAACATCAGCAGCAGTGATAAGGGAGCGGAAAGGGAAGTTTGGTAAGTGCCAATGTGCTCAAAATCATGTCCTTATAACTACATACACTCTTACACAAAGAAACACACCTTTATATTTGCCAGGACTGAGATTAGAACTCCTACCTAACTAGTTTCCTGCACTATAGTATTCTTTTTTTTTTTATTTTTATTTTACATTTGTTGACCAGGATAGTCCGACTGGATACATGTCCATTTTCAGCGGAGGCCCGGGGAGAAAAGCTCCAACAGAGTTACATTGACAAATAGTTACAAAAATAGAGTTTAAGATGAACAAAAATGAAGAAGAAAGAAAAAAAAGCAATTTACATACTATTATAAAACTACCATGCTCTATCAAATGCAGAATACTACAGTTCATTATACTATACATTAATAACATGCTAGCAAAGTCTTTAGGACAAATTATAGCTTAGAGTTTGGCTAACATACATTATGTATTTTTCAGATGCGCCACACAGCTTACATAGTTAAGAGCTGTCCAAAGGTATCTTTAACAGTGAATGACAGCAGCAGCAGTGATAAAGAAGGGGAAAGGCAAATGGAGTAAGTGCCAGTGGTCTCAAGATCATGTCTCTACAACTAGAAACACTCTCACACAAACAAACACACTTTTACATTTGCCAGGACTGAGATTAGAATGTCTATCTAACTAGTTTACTGTACTACAGTATTACACATTTATCAGATGCACCACAAAGCTTACATATTTGAGGACTGTCTAAAGGTATCCTTAACAGTGAGTGACATCAGCAGCAGTGATAATAGAGGGCAATGTAAAAAGGAATGAGTGGGAATGGCCTCAAAATCATTAACCTATGAACACACACACACAAGCAGACACACCTTTCTATTTGACAGGACTGTGATTAGGATTGCTACATAAACAGTTATCTGTACTCTACTGTTACACTGTTATCAGAAGCACAACAGAGGCTAAGGGCTAACAAAAGGAATTTCTACAGTGACTGACTGCAGCACATGTTCTGATATTGGGTAATGAGATGTACAATGGGTGGGGATGGAGTAAAACAGCAATTCCTTCACACACACACACACACACTTGCTAAGACAGAGATTTGAAACCCTACCTATCTACTTACTTGCTTTAGTAAGTTATGGATTTATCACATGCACTATTGAGGTTACAGATCTAAGGCCTGTCCAAAGGTACATCTAAGGTGACATACATCAGCAGATAGTGTAGAGTGGAACTATGCCATGTGTACTGGGTGGGAAAGGCTTCATAAAGGTACTGTCTCTCTCACTGTCTGTGTCTCTCTTCCCCATGTATATGTGTGTATATGTTTGAATTATTGTAGTATGTTGGCCTTAGATATGTGTGCGTATCACAGAAAACAGATGGGGACTTACCACATATCCACCACCAACAGCTGGCTGTGGGTTTTCATGTCCAATGTGTGTGTGTCAAGGCCAAATAGTTTACATTTTGATGTGTGTGCACAGACATCTGCAGATAACAGATATCTATGGTCCACTGTGGTATCAGACATGAGCTTTATTTCTGTAAGTGCAGGACCATGCCCAGTATGACCTTTTATATTGAGTGTGGGGATGCATTCTCTAGGTGTAGGGGCATGCCCAGTATGACCTTTTATATTGCTTGTGGGAATCCATTCCAGGGAGAGTTGTAGTCCAGTCTATGGTTTTGTGTGCTACAGCTACACCTAGCAAGGTATTTTTCAGAATATCTGTAGGTAGCTTGCCAATAAAGTGACACAATTGGTCCAAACATGAGGGGATACTGTGTGTAACTATGTTTCCTATTACTGTCTGTGTTGCTTGTGTAACATGTGCTGTTTTTGCATAGACTGTTGGACATATGTACTGTTTTACAGTGTAATGTATTGTGTCATCAACTACTGACAGATATCATTGTTTGCTCACAGTTGTTTACCAGGGAAATATAGGAGCAATGCAACAGAGACCAATATTGTGATGTGAAAACTATACATTGTGGCACAATCCTGCCATTGTGGAGGGGTGGCTACAGACAGCTGAGTGATGGGTCTGTGTAAATGGTCCATTACATTGGTATTAAGCTGGCTGGGGATCCCCTTCTTGTGCATTTCTCAACATAACTGAATGGCCATATCCTGCTGTGGGCATACCTCTCAGCTGTACAGACCTGGCCAGGTTATCCAAAGGCAGGACTCATATATCTGGTGGATTTCCCTTCACATTGTTGTTTACAAGCAGGTTTGTGGTTATGCATTCATGGGTTTGCAGTCAGGGGGAAGTATGAGCAGACATTTGAGTTTTAGACTTCACACACTCCATGATATCCATGCATTTATACCCTCCCCTCTGTAATTCTATAATTTTCACAACAGTATGGTAGCAATATCTCAGATGTATTTCTATAGTTTGACCTTTATCACAGCAGTATTTATGTCTTGGTCCACAATTCTTGCACTAGGACATAGAGAGGCATGCTACTGCCATTTTTCAGCATGGCCTTGCATTTATTTTCTGCTTAATGTGTTATGTTTTTAGTTAGGCCCCTATGGCATTCTGTACGATGGCACTATGGATGAAGCATATGATGGCACTATGTGTGAGACATGGGCATTTGCTAGAGGCCTGTAGGCCACATGAGAGTGATGCAGGCCATTGCATTTTGTCACTCATATCTTACCAGGCTGCAAGCCAGTGGATTTTCTTGGGGTGATATGGGCGAGCGGGTGAGGTGTTCATGGCAATCCTTCTAGTTCATAGTGATGCATCAGTCTGGATGTGTGCAGGGTGCTGCCTATGGCTTGGGACACACCTACATGGGATGCCATGTCAGCGTGCTGCATCCTGTGTGTATTCCATAAAAGATGTGTGCTGATTCTGACATCATTCCCAACAGCAAGGATATGACTGATGAAATACCTGTGGCTGTTGTGTGTGTGTGGGGGTTGGACAGAGTGCATGTGTGATAGTGAAGCTTATGGCACCTGACTGGGACCTTCTCCTACTCCTGCCTTGTATGTGGACATCAGCAGTGTGTCATTACTTTATAACTGTGGTTTATGTGGGCTGCCAGTGATTGGGCAGACAACCAGTATTCCATATTAGACAGACAACTAATGTGATGCTAACCTCTGTATTTAATTCCAAAGGTGTGTGCACTTCATAGTTACTTTCTAGACACTGCATAGAATTCTTCCACCTGTATACTGTTTCTATGTATGGACCCCTGTTCATAGCCTGTCCAGATTTCTGACTGTAACACATATTGACATCTGGACAGTGAGTGTGCACAACTAGTAACATAGGTGTAGCTGAGAAGCAAATTGGTTGGCACTGCAGTTGTTGGAACATGGACCTATCAAACACAGTACTGTAGCTAGGCCACTGAGACACAACATCCAGGCCTACATGTTGTCCACTTCCAGACAATATTAAACACTCACAAAAGATTGGCACACTGACCCCTGCATATAGTGGACATACTCCAATTATAATCTTGATTGGCACAGCTCAGGGAATCTGTGCTCTACTGATATTACTCTACAAACCTACATGTTACTGCCATTTATACATGGTGTTGAGGGAGGCACACCTGACAACTTTCCACAATTGCAGTGACTGCACTTCTATTTCAGTTATATCTCTGTTTGCTTCTGTGTAGTTTTGTATTGTGCCCTATCTTGCTGAATGGAGGCATATCAGTGGAGTTCTCAAGTTAGATTGTAATGGCATACATTTCAGTTTCAGACATCTTACCCTTCAGAACTATACTGCAACTGCCAGACCTGTTGTGGTATGTCTGTGTATGTCTGTAGGGGGGATGTTCACCATTGCCAGCATTTGTAGAGCTTTGGCCGACCTTTATTTCTGGTCATCTACACCTTTCCTGCTGGGTGAGACTGGGGGGGTGGGAATGAGAATGCTCATTGACATCCATGTGTGTGAACTGTGCACACCCACAGTTAGAGTTGTCACCCTGAGTACTACTGCCTCGCATGGAGACATTGGCTATGGATTTCATGCTATCCCATATAGCTGTCAGCTATCTGCTGCTATCCCATTTGGCCGACCGATTCACTTGCATGATTGCATTCATAGCATAGATATAACAATCAGAATATAGTACTCCATTCAACAATTGATAGTAAGGGTGACATATCTTGTGCCTGGGGTGGTATTGAGGATGGTGCTGGAGGGCAGACTATGTGGGATGCATGCAGTACACTCCCTATACATGGTAAAATACAGGTAGGGTCATGTTTGGCATCCCTTCTACTGTATGTGCAAGTCAGAGAGAGGTATCAGTCCCTGGGTCTCTACAGTGTCAGTGTATGTGCTATGCTTTGTCTCTTTGCCAAGGCATAGGCATACTGGGCATGCCTCTGTCTGCCTCTAGGGTCAGGGTCAGGAAGTTCCTCCCCAGGTCCCTCTGTGCCTATGGTGAACTTGGCAAAGGTGGTGGGCTGTGTGCCCCCTTCCCGTGTTGCTATATATACTGTGTAGCATTGCACATACTATGAACATTTGTCCACATGTAGCTGGAGAGTACTGCAAGGCTCCACCAGATATGTTAAGGGAGTGGAACCATGACTTGAGCATCCCAAACATGCATTCTATAATGATCCTGGTTTGTGGATGTGCCTCATTATGGCATTCTTGTTTGGGGGTATGTGCATTTCTGATGGGTGTCATCAGCCACAGCTCCAGTGCATAGCCAGCATCCCCCACTAGATGGCCAATTGGGAAGTCCCCCCCCCCCCGGCAAATTCCTGATACAGCTGTGAGGAGTTCCAGATGTGGGAGTCATGATAGCTTCCAGGGCTGCCGGCACACACTTGCATGATAATGCCCTGGGCATCACACACAACCTGGCAGTTGATGGAAGGCAAGCACTTGCGGCTGATGTAGACCCTACCCTGCTCACTGGGTGGTCCTTTGATGTGGATGTGGGTGTGGTGTATGGCACCCAGTACCTGCAGATATTCAGCTACATGATGGAAGAGAAACATATTGCTGGTTAATTCCTCACAGGTGTTAGGGAAGTGGATGTGTTCACAAACATGTGGTAGCATGGCATCCAGGAACTGATGGAGTACTCTGGATGCAGATGCCTGTGACACCCCCATGATATCCCCAGTAGGTGTTTGAACAGTACCTGTAGCTAGTATTCTTAAGGCTACACATACCTTAGTATCCACTGGGATGGGTTCCCTTCTGTTTGTTCTGGATGTGAGGCAATGCCAGCACAGTTCCACAATTTGCTGACACATGTCCCTGTCCACCCTACTACATTCTACAATCTCCAGGTCATGCAGGCTCTGAGAGGTCACCCTGGGTCTGAACACGCTCCTCCTCCTCCTAGGTCTGTGGCGGTTGGCAGCATTATCCTCCTCACCACTGTCAGCCTCCAGCACATGGTGATGTGTCCGAGCAATAGCAGACCCTAGCATTTTGTCTTTTTAAATTCCCAGGTTTACTCCAAAGGTGCAGAGGTTGTAGGAAAACGCAGACTGAGGGGTATTTCCATACTTTATAGTTGAGTGATGCTACTGCTGCCTGTCAGATTAACTGTTTCTGATTCATTCCAGATGCCAGCTTACTTGCTCATGGCTTAGATCTAGCCACTGTGAGTGTTAAAAACATTACTGGTGATTTTTGGATGGTTGGCTTTATTCTGCTGTTGCCCTTTTTGTAATTAATTTTCACAGGAGGGTTATGGCTGACAAAGTTTGCAGATGACTGCAAACTGGGTGCCATAGTAGAAAACACATCTGACACAGATATCCTTCAGAAGGGTCTCACAGAAACGGATAACTGGTGCCAGAGCCATGGCCTAAAGTTAAATGCCAAAAAATGCATAGTCATATCCTTCGGAAAAAACAAGGTTACCCCTAGCTACCAAATAGGTGGCAATCCACTGAGCACAGAAGAAGTTATCAGGGACCTGGGGACCCAGGTTGATAGTAGTCTGTCATTCGACACCCATGTAGCTAAAGTAGTTAGGAAGACCTTCTACATTGCCCACCTTATCATGAAGGGATTCTCATCTAGATCAAGGGAGGTCATAGTCTCCCTATACTCATCACTCATCAGACCAATGATTGAGTACAATGCCCCATTCGGAATGTATCTGACCCGACACTTGCAGCAGCTGGAGAGGCCACAAAGTTCCTCACCAAAAGGATAAAGGGTCTCAAACATCTGTCCTATGCTGCCCGACTGAAAGAACTCCAGCTCTATTCAGTCGCCACCGCTTGCTCAGAGGTGACCTTTGCCTAACATACAAGGCCATGTCAAACCCAGATTTGATGAATATGCTTCACCTCAAAAAATCTAGATCTGTCAGAGTCACAAGGGCGGAAGACTTAAACCTCGACACGGCTATTAATAGGACGTGCTGGAGGGATAGATTCATCACCCAAAGACTCCCTATGCTGTGGAATAAAATCCCGGTATATGTGAGGCAGAGCACCTCACTGGCCTTGTTCAAGATAAATCTTGACCAATGGATGGGAGATCGCAGATATACCCCAGGGATTACCTCAGTGTCACTGCTCAACAGAGGCACAGCAAAATAATGGGTATAGTTCCCCATACTAAAGGGGTGGCGTAAGCCACAAAACTATGGGCTAGGCTTGTAAATGCCCTCGGGCATATAGCCTAGTATGAACCTATGAACCTATGAACCTATGAACTTGCATCTCCTCATATTTACAGCTCTGCAGCTACCTGCCAGCTGCATTATATTTGGTGTACCCATTTTGAGTTGCAAGACTCCCATAGTACTGATTTCTACATTAGTTCACCTTTATTTTGTGCTGTTGCCCGTTAATTCTATTTTAAATGTCCTCCCATCTTCAGCTCTGCAGCCATCTGTCAGCTGTATTATTTGAGTGCTTTCATTGGCCAATTGTGGGTTGCAGACTCCCGTATTGTTGATTTGTACAGCATTTTCCTTGTTCTGATACTTCCTTTGCCTTTTCCTTCTACCCTTCCTCTTCCAGCCTGTTGGTAGTGTAAACAGCAAGATATATCCCTCCCTTGGATGTGCACACTCTCTTCAGTTCATGGAGTATGAGTACACAGCCTAGACACACCCCCCTCTCCTAGCTTTGCTTAACTAAGCAGACATCAGGCAACAGGGCTCCAATGTGCTTCCAGCAAGCATGACACACCCCCTTTTCATGTTCCTTGCTCCTCCTACCTACACAATGGTGTTAGAGCACCTACATGGTTAGATGCAGTCTGACACATAGAAATTTTCCCCTCCAACATGTGGTTCAGTATAAGTACCCTCATTTGCATACCCCACTGCCTTAAGCTGTAGTAACTGCACTATTCCCGAGCCTTCCCCCTTAGCAACCACTATTCCCTGCCTATGTTTACTTTCTGCATGTCGTTGACTATAATGGCAAAATGCAGAAAGTAGTTCTACTGCAGTTCCCCCCCATTGCTACATGTCCTCCCCACTCTCACTAGCATACCACATCCCCTGTCCTGAATGGCCGAGTTTGGCCAACATAAAATAAATTTATAATTCTTAAATTTTAGAGTGGTTTTGCATGCCAATGACCATACATTTGGCCACTGGCATGCAAACCCTTATTAATACATGCTTTCTGGAGCACTGACATAGCTCCATTTTGTAGACTGCAGAAATGTATTCGGTTAGTAACCGAATACATTTCTGCAAGCTACACTGTTCCAGCACAGAACAAGCCATTTTGCTGGATCGCTGATATAGCTCGTTTGCATGGTTTTCACCAGCAAATGAGCTCATTAGCATTCTGCATGGATTTCTGTGCAGGAACAGAGTAGGGCCGCTCTTGCATGTCAAAACGGCCATAAGTGGATCGCAAAGCGGCCATTTTCCATGCAGGAGTGGTTGCACTGTTCCTGCACGGAAATTTGCCATTAGTGAATCTGGCTGGTGGTGTTCAGCTTTTCTGTGCACCAGCATTTCACAGAAAACAGGTTTATCATTAGAATAAAGATGCTAGCAGTAGCGTCTACATTAGAAATTCAACATGTGTTGGTGGTTGCTTTGGAAGCCTGGTTTAATATTGTTGTGCACTGCGTCTTTCTACATCATAGAAGGATATTTCAGCAGCTGACAGACCATCACACCTACAAGCAGAGCGTAATTGACCACTGTTGTGTGGTTGTCTGTTACTGTCCTAACATGGGTTCAAAAGAAATTAACCCCAATGAGCACAAGGATTTGTGTAGTATTAACCAACCGTACATTAGGGACCTTTGAGTGTCCAAATGGGGACATGGTATGAGTTTCTCATGTCTCAGCTGCATGTATCCTTCACCAGTATTTACATGCAATAATGATGTACACAGAGGAGCAGAGTAGACATGGTCCCCATGGACAGTAAGCGAGAGTACCACCACTATGCTGGCATTCTATGATATAGTCTATTTTCATAATATCTTTGGGGCCATTCACATCACCCATATTGCCATCAAGGCTACATTTGGTCCACTCTGTGCCTAGAATATTAATCACACTCCATCAGCAGACAGGTGGAGTGCATATAATAGGATAGCATATGCAATGTGTCTGTGCAACATAGAGGGAGTTTTCATAATTCCCATATTTTGCACTTCATGTAACATCTACAAAAATGTTGTGTATGTGTGTGTGTGTGGAGGGGGGTTGTGTGTGTATGTGATCCTTCCACAGACTCATCAAGTTGTCTTGTGTGCACATTGTTAATCTTAGAACAATAATGGTCTCATCACACAGGTAGCAGTTGTCTCATAATGTGTTTGATATGGTATGTTACAGGGGGTGCCAGAAATATTTTTGAGCCATGGCTGATGACCACAATCCAAAGTCCCCACAAAGGAGCACACACACTAGCATATACAAGGAACATTGTTGAACTTGTTTTCAGATGCTGTTGTCTCACTTCTGCACCCTGAATTCATCTGCCAGTGCACTATAGTACACTGTTAAGAAATGCAGCAAGCTATTTTATGGTGTGTCCCATGGTACACAGTATAGTGCTATGTATACATTTACAGAAAGTGGTGAAAATAGCACTGGCAGTCTTTGAACACCAGTAACAGAGAAGGAGCTGGGTAAGGAGTCAGAAGTAGGCATGGATGTGGCATGATTCTATGTGAGACAGAAGTTGGTGCAGTATGTAATGGCACTGGTAAAAAGGCAGCATCTGTTACACAATTACGGATCATAACAGGACAAGTTTAGAACAAAAGGGATGTAGGCATTTACACACAAAGGCTATGCAGTAGGGTGCAGTGCATGGACTATCTAAGGTGGACATCACATGTCGCAGAACTCGTATAAGATAGGACATGGGTGGGATACATTTATTATTATTTGCACAGGTAGGGGGAACAAAGTGGCATGGAACAACAATGCTAGCATAGGTGGAAAGATTATAGTTACTGCCTGCAGTAAGTCTGTTCACATCTAGGGTGTTATAGGTTGTCAGAAATCATATGCTTAGGTGATGGAGTGGAGATTTGAGTGAAGACATGCTGGCTAGGTGTACTATCAGTATCTGCAGAGGCAGGTGGCATGTCTTGTGGTTCATTGGATGTCATATTACATGGGCTACTAAGTGGAACTGTGTTTACATCCCCTGATGTGCGGGTCTTAGCAAGTGACTGGCTGACACAATGCCCTGTCAGGCATGTGTATGTGTCATTAATGTGGCATTTACTGGGAAATTGACCACTGTGGAACTCCATGACCCTGAATGTGATATATTGGGTTTGCTCACAAAGGTGTTGGAAAAGGATACATTACAAGGGACATTCCAAGGACATAGGTGGAGGTAATGGTGGAACAAGCAGAATACTTTAACATCTACATGAGTGTAAATGGAAAGATGGTTGCAATGATAGAGTCAGAAGAGTGTTGCCCTTGTCCATGTGGAGACTAAATTCAATCAAGAAGGGAATGGTGTAGCCAGAAGACTGTCATCCACATTGATATGTGCAACCAGAGCTAGGGCTAGGGACAATGATGAAGCTATTATAGTGTCTTCCACATCCATGAATCTGTGGCCAATGCCAGGGTTGGAGGTGGCAGTTGAGCAAGCCATGTCTGCAAAGGGGCTATGCATAACTGCAGTGTGCAACAGTCCTGTACCTCAGCTATTCCTGCAGTATGCAAGCAGGTGGAGGAACCCTCTAATGGCTGTCAAGTGTCTTGCCATTCCCTTTAGTGACTGGAGATATTCATGGAAGCCATCACCGTCTTTATGTAGGCCATGTAGTAAACTGCATTGATCACCTTTTGTCATGATCTGAGTAGAATCCATCTCATACCGAATCAAAGCTATTTGCATTTGCTGGTTGATGGCTAGGGTAACACCAACATTATGTAATGCCCCCTCAGGATTGTAATGGGCACCAGTGTGCATCAACCTAATGGCATGTGTGTGCACCTTGGAAGGTGGTTTCTGTTTCACAGTTTATCATTCACAAAATGTAGATGATACAGGAAGGCCACCTTGAGCCTTTGCAGTTACCTCACATGTGGAAAAGTGGGATGTTCCTCCACTGATAGTGTTACTGACAGTTCATCTGTCCGATCTGAATGTGCCTTGTACACATTATCATTATTACCAGACTCTTCAGAGATACTGATGTCAGTAATGCGCAGACATCTAGTGCTGGATCCTCTTCTACAGAAAATTGTGAAAAGCTAACAGATAATTTAGTGGTCTATAAGCCAGTAGATGTGTGAACCCTACCAGCATGCATCAAACTGACAGTTGATAATAGAAATATACATAGGCTACGAGCACAGACACACCCCTTGATGCACAATGTATCCATTGCTGTCTTGTTTTTCCTGGGTAACAGAAATGCATTGCACTGTGCAGAGGGCTCACTAGTGTTAGCTTTCAATGAGATGTCATACAACTCCCCCTTGTTCATCCCCCACAGACACTTAGGCAGTTGTAACATGTGCAGCAGGTTCACAATTGAACACCTTATATTCATGGGTGAAAATAGATCTAATAATGAAATCTGTACACACCAGGTGGTTGTGCTGATGGCTGGCATTTACCAGTACTCACCAAAGGTGTCACCAACAGACAAGCAGACAATCCTTATGTGTTCAGTTCCCACATCCAAGCCACCATCCAGAATTAGCGTCATGTAATTTTCTCTACTCAGAGTTATTAGGGACTGCTTCATCTCTGTCAGTTGATAATGTCTTGTGGGAGTGACTCCAGTGACACAGCTGTTAGCCTCCACATGTTGTTCCCTGTTATTTTCATAGAGTCATATGTTTCTGACTCTCTAATGCATCTGCAGCACTGTGCAGTTTTATCCACCAACAGCAGTCATCTGTTAGACCACCTCATGCAGCACCTACTCCCTGAAGGGCTTATCCACCTTATCCTTCTCCAGAAATTTTAAACCAAGGGTATGCAAGGTCTGCATCAGACCATCTGTCTTCTGTTATCTGAATATTTAGTGCCCTGTCATTTTTTTGATGCCATGAGAACCCCAGTACACCTAGAGGAGCATATATGGATCAGTGTCTGCATACAGGACTGTTCATAAACATCCATCCCCCACTGCCCGCCCTACCCCATGGTACTATGATATAACTGCTGAGACACTATGATATGCTGGGCATGTCAGCCACACAGATTAATCCTAATAACTGCTGTGCATCATAGCCTTATTTACAGTTCAGTGCAGTTGTTTAACTTCATTAGAGATGTGTTGCACTATTTCACATCTGTGTTTTGGTTTGGATTTATTTTAAGTTTTATGTTAATTTGACATTTGCACCACTGTTTCTATTTGCTTGCACTATTGTAGTACTTTACTTGCTAAAGTTATGTATGTTCTTTATACAATTGTTCACCTGAGCACTAGTCATTGCTGAAATTAGTCAAATAACCAGCCCAGTGACCTACCTGATTAACAAATAGTAAAATAAAATGAAACAAAATAAAATAAATGCAGTCATTACAACATAGTATTTGCCTATAGATTCACAAGCCCAGCATCCCCTTAAAAGTGAGTGCACAACTTAGCCAGCCCCTACAAGTATGCCACCTTTCATTCCCTTTTCTCATGGTCTGCATGGATGATTATATCCCTACCACAAGAAAAGTGACATTTATTCATGTTTCCTGTGGCCTTGTTCTTTTAATAACTGCCACCCCGCATTGCAGCACCTCTTGGATGTTCTTTTTGCCCTGAAAATGTTGTACAACCCCCAGCCTCACACAGTCCAATATCCCTGCCAGGGCCACTTCTGTGTTAGCACACAGTGATCAGTATGGTAGTACCACTGATTATGTCTTCCATACACCCTGGAGTTGTCCCTGCAATGTAGTTTACATTATCAGTAATCATGCCTGCTGTTGATTTCTTAATTTTTCAGTTTTCTGCACTATCTCCTTTTTGCTGTAGTGTGGTTTCTCACAGTATAGTGACCATTCTGTCCAGGACAATATTATAGGACTTGAATCAAAATTATTATGCTAATAAGGAGATACAGTATGACGTACTCTGACTCATGTCAATATCTCAGACTTATTGTTACTATTTCACACTATGAAGCTTTGCTTGACTGGTGTAACTGCACTGTGGCCAGTTAAGCTGTGGGCAACATTTTACCAGGTCTCCCAACTGTCTCTATTTTGGAGGAACATTACTGTTTTCAGACCTGATTTAGGATTTCCATATTTCTGCAGCTATTTTCAGGCATGATTTACTCCTTCGCACAATTTTCTGCATCCACCTCATCACATGGAAGTACCTATCAAAGGTACAGATTTTCTCATAATGCCCAGAATTTGGCCTCATATTTTTAGTTCATTCCTCATAAAATTTAGGTTTTCTGGCAAATTATTGACAAATCGTTGAGGACTGATATCTGAAAATATTGATAGATCAATACTAAAGAAAAACCTGTTATTCTATCAGCTTTCTAAGTCTGTAAGAGCAATATGTAAAAGTGCCCTATTTTGGGCCTTAGTCCCCCATTATTTAAGTGATTTGGCCAGATTTCTTGCTCTAGGAGGTGAAGAGCTATGCATGGAATTTTGAAGCTGTCTAGAATACAGAAAACCACATTACATGATCAACGTACTTGTGGCAACAATAATCTAAAGAAAAAGGACACACATCTTGTGTTTGCTTTTTCTGAAGCAAAAATAAATTAATGAATAAACAAAAAAGTACGTTTACCACAGAGACTCTGACTAAAGTTCCACTCCACAGTGTATAAAAGGCAAAAAGTACACTGAAAATGTAATAAGCACTTTTGTTTTAATGTTAAAAACTTCTTCAGATCTCACTTTTTTGTTTATTCTTTAGTTTACTTTTGCTCCGTGTGTGGTCCAAAAATAAATTACCTTGTCTGGTAAAATTTTAGGATATAGTTCAGTAAAATCTACAAAATTTATAGTCTCTTTTATAATGTGCTTATATTTTCCATCATTTTTGTCACCGCTTTTTTTTTTTTGTGTGTCTGAGTAGTATCCCACATTTCTTCTAGAAGTGGGAAGAGTTATGTGCTATTTGATATTCAAATTTTTAGGCTAATTAGATGTCCCTATTTTAGCTGAATGTTCCTATATTTTCAAAAGCATTTGTTCCTCTGTTCAATGTCTGCATGTTGACAGATATGTTTGTAGCTAGCCTGCAGTTCTGTAAATTTGTAGCACAGTAAATGCCATAGGCTCAGGCATGTAAGTATTGCAGGGGTATGATCATTCATGTGCTACTTTTATGCCCATCCATCTTTGTCATGTAGTCTGTGTAACACAAAGCATTGTGCCCCATCTGTCATTTTCACTATTGCACATGTCCTGGTGAGTGGACTTCTGGAGTATCTGTTTACAGAAAGGCTTTTGCAAGGTACAATATAAAGAATAACATAATTCTACATGTCTTGTACATATAACAAAGAAACTGCATACTGGGGAAGCTGTGAGAGTTTGCTGTATAAAGCTAATGATTGGCACTCACTTTTAAGGGTGGTGATACTACAGGCACCACCCTCTATGGAGATCACTGCAAATAGTGAACCACCCAGAAATTTGCCATTGGGAAGAATAGATTAGTGAAAGACAATCACAGTATTACATTTAGATTTAATTTCTGATGAGCCATGTTACAGTAGAACATAATGTATAGATATAAGCTGTTTCTGATGTTTCTGATGTCTATGAATTTCCAAAGTTCATTACTGTTTTTTTGTGTTTTGCAGATGAAGAGGAGATAGCATCAAACTGACCTGCCTGCAAAAGAGACAGAACAGGCTCTCCAGGCACAGAGCTAAGTGGCTAACATTGCTGAAAACCTCTGTCTATGTTTCACCTTTTTACCACAACACTATTTAGTTTTGTACTGTTGGTAAAAAGCTAATCATTGGATAAGTATTTGTTTATTGTAAGACTGCCTGTATAGATTTTAAGTACATTTCTAACTGTGGTATTGATCCTATCTATACCTGTTATTAATGACATTGCAATCTGTGTGACATCTTTACTACCTTAGGAGCAATGCTGCGGTTAAGCTTTTCTCCTTTATATTAGTTCATTATTTTGTTGCCCCTTCCCTCATAGGTATGTGACTATCATAGCTTAGGTGTTCACTGCCTTTGTCAGACAGCCAGTTTTCATGCATGTGTACCCATGGCACTATACTTCTTTGTGTCAGTTATTTCTTCAGTAGCATTGGTATGATAACTGTAACAAAGCTGTGTGCTACTGTAGTGCAGCTTTAGTTTTCCATTTTGACTTTTAAAACAATAATTACTTATTCATTGCCTATTCATATTGTTCATTAGTGGCATGATATTTGTGGAACTATGCCATCCTGTGCCACACATTCCTGCATTTGACACATAGTATACGACAACTCCAAGTATAATTTTTCATACTTCTTTCATTCTTCATTATGCTTTGCACACACACACACACACACACACACACACACACACACACACACACACACACACACACACACACACACACACTAGTCACAATCCACAGCATAAGCAATTGTCCTACACCACACACAAGTGACAGTTATATCCCCACACTGCTATCATGGTTGGCATCCATAGGTGTCTTATCATATGTGTTAGCCAGCCATCCATTTATATAAATATTCCTCTGCTGTCTGTTTTTATTTTTTTCTTCTTCCAGCATCTGTCTTTTTACTACTGTTGTTTTCTCTGGTCAGGAATGAGATGGACCAGTAGCTTGGCATCTTGCTTGACAGTCTGAAGGGTGGCTTCATGTGGCGGGTAGAGTCACATAACCAACCATGATGTCAGCGATCAAGATGAGGGACTTTGCAGTGGGTTCCCTACTGGGACAGATTGGCAAGTTGTGCTATTCCACACCCTATCTCCTTTCATTGTGTTCTCCTTCCTTGTGTTTCACACAAACTCTACTCCTTCTTTTCCGGTCCTCCTTAAAATCATTTGTATATCTTTTGTCTGTCTGTGTCCTCCCATTGTGACCCCCATTTTGTATCACATCTCCCCTGTCAGTATTTGCCATTGCTACAGTTTTGCCTTTCTGCCCCAGCTGTCATGCCTATACCATCCTTCCTACGCACATCATCTCCATGCTGCCCTTCTCACTACCAACTATTGGCAGTGTCATGCATTTTCTGTCATTCTATATATCCTCCAAAGTGTCTACATTTGTTTAGAGTAAATAAATAACAAATGAAACTATGGCTTGTGTAATAAATGAAGGCAATATTTACAAAGAGTTTCAGTATTTTTTGCATTCTTTGACACACATAATATAAAGTTGCTTAAATAATGTATGTAATGAAGGATATAAATACATTTACTCGACAACCAATGCAACAGTGAAGGTTTGGTAGGGTTTTTTTTTAGCTTTTTTACAGAATTTTTCAGATCCATTTCAGATGAAACTGTTGGGTCATTATTAGATTAAAAATATATCTACTTAGCCCATTAATGAATCACTTTTTGAAAAGTGGTAGTTTTGGCAAAGTACAACTTTTTTAAACAGTAATGGTGCTGGTAAACATACCTGCCTTCATAATTAGATATGTTTTAAATAAGAATGGGAATGTTAAACACAACTACTGTCTATGAAATAAAAGAAAATATATTGAACATTAAATGCATTTTCTTGTGTCACAAAAAGAAAAATACACAAATGAAATATAGGCAAACAGATATATCAAACAATTTATGTAGCAGTTACTGTATGCATTAGTCTACTGCAGTTGGTACCAGACAGCAATTTTTTCTGATAGTCAGGAGATCAAAGTCTCTCTCAGGAAATCAAAAAATCAGAGACTCTGTTAGGAAGCGCAGTTTTGGTGAATACCTGTTAGGTATTCTGTTGGCTCAAATAATTCTGAAGTTTATTTCCCAAAATATTTACTGTTTCACTTAGATTTTTTATTTGCATTTATTTTATTTTATTTTATTTTTATTATTATTTATTTATTTTTTTTGGTCAGAATTGTCCTTTTTTGCTTGTTTGTTTGTTTAACTGGTATCTTGAGTGACATGAAATTTGACCATTAGAAAAAAAAAAAAAAACAATAAACAAATGGGGATGTTCCTATCACTGCCTCTGTAGTGTGCCTATAATATTCATATTGAAGAAAAAGCATATTTACTTGATTACAGTATTTCCATAAATTCAACCAAGTCCCCCATTCTAACATCCACAGCCTCAGTTTTTGCTAACGTTATATTATGGTGGTGGAAAAAAGTTATACTTTTTTGCTTCAAGTTTTTTGAACCACCTTAAATTATATTCATGTTGCTTGCATAATATATTTATTTAATTATCTGGAGGTAATGGGAAACTATTGGAATTTAGAGATTACAGCAATAACACTACCTCATTTTTGTCTTTTTCAGCACATTTTTATATGTGTGAAAATAAGTTTTTGGATGTAATTTTTTTTTAAAATAGACTTGAAAATTATTTTTCATCCACTATTTATAGGAAAGCTATACCCTCCTAAAATGTATTACATTTTAATAAGTTTCATCCACCTTGGCAAAGAGGAACATACTCAAGGGACAAATGGTTATATTATCTAGATTAGTATTTGATGACGTGCATTTTTACTTGAAATGGATATTCTTTCAAAGATGTTTTAGGAGAGAGCCTGCCCTTTAAGTATGATTGAGACAAATATACAGGAGGCTGATAGTGGTAGGAGAACATTGTTTCAAACAATTTTGGTCAATGTTGAATAGGGTTTGGGTGTTATGACTAATAATTACACTTCCAATGTTTTTTACAGGACAATGGTTTGTGAATATGATGGGGCTATCAAGGAAATAAGGGCAATTTTGGATAAACATTGTTAGTATGTTATTGATTCTTTGGGATGTGAAAGGGTTTTCGGTGAGAAGCCCTGTTAGTATACAAGAACAAATAAAATTTAAAGACATATTTTGAGAGGGTGCATAATAGCTCACCCAATCAATCTAGCCTATAAGGGAATATTTAAATGTGAGTGCTGCTCCAAGTGTAGATTTATTTGGGAAGAGGCAAGTTTTATGTTACCCAGCTTGTCTAGAGTGCTGTCACCTACTGATAAATTCAATCGCTGCACTAAAGGTGTGGTATATTTAGCACATCACTTAACATGCCCAGCATTTTATTGGGTGAGACTGGGAATACCTTGAAAAAAAGGATTTATCAGCAATTGTATGCTATTTCCAGGGGTGAAAAAACAAATGCACTATATAAGCATTTGATTACTCATTTATATTTTAAGAAATGTACATTTTTTTACTTTGGATAAAGTTTCAATATTTGAGAGGAATGTCAACTGGGCAGTGGAACTTGAAGCACAAAGACTTTATTGGCAATCGCTACTGAATGTAACTAATAAACAAGGTTTAAATGAGAAAACATCCATTAATAATAGTCTTTTGGTCTTTAAAAGAGTGAAGTTATAAAAGTTTTTACATTAAAATTAATCTATTATGTAATTTAATTATTATTTTATTTTAGTTTATATTTTATTATTTCCTATAATGTATTTTATTTATATTTATATGGGTTAATTTAATTAATTAATTGTGTGTAATAGATTAATTTTCCAATAAATGGTATTATGCTGTTATCTATTTAAGGTATTTAAGAATTTTTTTTTTAATCTGATAAAGTTCTATGTACTTTTAAGAATAAAAGTGCTTATTGGATATTTTTTGCTGTGATATTTATCTTGTGTCTTTGTTTCTACTTTACTGCTTTTCCATTAGCAGAAACCTACATTCACCCAAAGAATCCTTTTCATGATGCATTTTAGAAGAAGAAAACAAAGACTGTGAGACTTCTTTTTTAAATTAAAAAATGTAGCTGTCCACCGTTAAAATTGATGCTTTCTGTGGCAAATTACATGTGTATTATTTCTCTTCAATATGAATAATACTGAAGCAATAAATAAAATCTGGATTTAAGAAAATTGTAAAGTACACGTTGCAGGAAATAGTATACAGATATATATTATTCACTTCCACTTTTCTTCAGCATGAGTTTTAGATCCCATGCTTACTTAATTGAATATTTCCATGAAACATGCCAGTTGCCAAAACAATATTACAAATATCTTATATCATGTGCAGCATGGTTATGCATTTGCTCATTTGTAGCACTTTAGCATATTGTTTTGAATTGGCTCCCTATTGAAATGTTGGCACTCGAAATGCTGAGTGCTGAGTGCTGAGAAGCTGAAAAAAAGATCATAAACACACGAAAAGAGAAAATCTCAAAAATTGCTTTTCTCCTTTAAATTTCTTTTTGCAAGGGGAGCAAGTGCTCACTGCACCCCCTATGTGGTGGGCAAGCCCCAGAACACTCTGAACTTATATACCAGCTCTGAGATTTCCATACGTTAGAGAAAATGGAATATTCTGAGAAATGGCATCTTGTGCTAAATAGGTGTAAGTCCTTTCTTTTGGCCTTCCAACATTTCAGATATTTAAGTTTATGTTTTGTGTTTTTTCACAGCTATTTCTAGCATTATTATTCATTTTGAAAGAAGTGATACAAATTCACATACTAAAATGGGCAGGAATTTTGTCAACTCTGCTTCTTACAACGGTGAAGACCCTTGTCTCAAATGGTTTTATAAATTATTAATGGGAAAGCAAACATACTCATGAATTGTATGACACAAAACTGACATGTTAAGTATTACAGGTAATTCACATGAGTATGTTAATGGACTGCCTAAATATTCAAGGACCCACCATTCTGCATAATTTTGTTTGCCTGTGACTTATGGGAAGCCATGTGTTATCAGATCTAATCATGAGGATGTAAATTTTACAAAATATATACACATTTTAGACACTTTTCAACTACTTACTATTGATATAATTGAGATATTTGGGTTTATTGCTTGTATACTACACCGCTATTTTATCAATGCTACTCAGTTATAATAGAGGTTGGAACTTATTATTTGTTTATTTATTGCTCTTTGTTTACTGGAAATTTCTGACTGCATAACAGAAATTAACCACTTTTCAGCATAGCCTGGGGAGAAAAGCTTCATTACACATAGACGAAAACAAAAGTATTTAACAACACAGAGTCTTGTAATAAGAAATGGTAACAAAAATTCTGAAATATAGTAGCACTACATTATATATATATATATATATATATATATATATATATATATATATATATATATATATATATATATATATATATATATATATATATATATATATATATATATTCTAACGTTTTATCTACTGACAATAGATAAGTACAAGTATGAAGCCTGACCTGGATACCACTCATCCTCTTAGCACAAGAAGTCTGGAGAAAGCCATAAATAATGGGAGGACAAAAACCCAAAATAGGGACAATATTTAAATATTGCTCTTGTTGATAGCATAATACGTTTTGCATTAGAATGAATTAATTTTCTGAACGGTATGAATTCTGAAACTCAAATGCCTGTCAATATTTTCTGACTTTAATCCTCACCAATTTGGCAAAAACTGGCCAAAAAACAAAATTTTATGAGTAACAGTCCTAAAATATGAGGGAAAAAGCTAGACAATCTACAAAAATTCTGGACAGTTGAGAGGTATGCTAATATGCTTGGATGCATTCATAGTATGATAGATTAACTTTATATATTAGCAAAGAAAGTAACATAATGCAACATTTCTAGTTCTTACCCACTGATACAAGAAAAGTGTAACTGTTTTTTTTTTCACTAACTGAATTTATCTTATGAATTGCAAAATATCATTGTCAAATTGAGATGACCCGGTCTGTCTAGAGTTAAAGAAGGACATGAGAAAGCACAGGCAGGTGAGTGATGCAGATGGTGTAGTAATTAGATATTGGTGAAAGGTGGGAGAAGGGGAGAAAGGGGGGGGAAATGATGTCAGATTAGTCAGGAGTGGAACAGAGACATAACCATTTATTTCTGAGATGCTCTCTAAGCTGATCTTTGAAAGTTGTGTTTCTGTTAATTTGCTAATTTCTAGTAGTCATGAATGGTTTGACAGACTAGGTCAGTGGAATGGATTGTAGATGGATGGAATGGATTGTAGATAAGGTTGTCTGATATGTTGAGTTGTGATACAGCTAAAAGTGTGAGCTCTCTGGCTGGTTTGAGTTATGACAGGGATAAGATGTGAGGGATTTCTGGCTAAGATAGCACTTTTAGTGTCTGGCAGTGATGGACTTTGTAAGGTAAATGTTGGCAAATTCTGATAACATTGTTCAAGTGAATTGGTCTAGGTAGTATGGAGGTTTATTAGGATGGGAATGGCATAGAGTGGGACGAGAGAAGGAATGCTGATGCAGTGTGTTTTTTAGTAGTAGTGCTAAGTTAGGGAGTAGCTCTACATAGAGCTGCCCATTTTTGATAGGTATTTTTGATGACTTCATTTGCACGAATATTGAATATTAAGTTGTCATCTATGGAGACCCTAATAGTTTGGTACATGAGGTGAGTTTGATTCTTGTGTTGTTTGCTAAGGTGATTTTGAATGTACTTTTATCAGGGTTATATTGCTTGTGAGTGAAGAGGATTAATATGGACCTTTTGGGGTATGGAAATAGATGGGAATTGGTGAGCCACATTTAAATAGATAAAAACAATTCTTTTGTTTTTTTTCTAACATACGGAGAGTGGTATCATTACAGATTAGCATGGAATCCTCAGCATATTTTTTTAGAAATGTGGAAATAGTTCATAAAGATGTTTAAGAGTCAGGTCCAGACACTGAGCCTTGAGGGTATTCCTACAGTGACAGGATGACAGGAAGTAAGGAAGTCTATGAGTTTTTCCATTTTATAGCCTGAGATCTGTTAAATGGTTGGTGTGGAACCAGGTGAGAGAAGTTGGTAAGCCCAAGAATGGAGAGATTTTGCAGGAGGATAGAGTGAGAGACAGTACTGAAGATCTTTGAAAGGTCAAAGAAAACAGCACTGATAAAGTTGCCCTCATTTTGGTTTGGTTTACAGAGATGATGAAATTTATGAAAGCTGTAGTGTCACTGCAGTGAGGGCAGAATACATGCTGAGGTGATGACAAAAGATGATTCTCAGTGATGTATTTGAGGAACTGAGATTGGATGTACCTCTCTAGCAATTTATATAGGGGTGATAGGATTACAATGGGCTGAAAGAAAGTTTTCTGAAGTTTCTGCCTTTCTGCTGAGGAAGGGTATAACACTGTTTATATTTGTTCATGTACATACCTTTCATTTATTGTTCTGTTTATGAGGATGGATATGGAGTAACCTAGGGCATCAGTTGAAACCCTTATGCATTCAGCTGGAAGGCTGTCTGGAGCTTGGGCAGTTGTATTTAACTTGGATAATAATTTCTTAATGTATGATTCTGGGACAGGTTTGACATTGAAGGTAGGGGTAGTATTGAGGTATGCATTACCTGAGATAAAAGTGTGGAGTCTGAATGCTTATGGAGTGAGGTAGCAGTTTCTATGAAGTGGGTGTTAAACTAGGAGTCTGTGGATGGGGAGTGTGGTGATGAGATAGGGCTAGGTTGAGTGGATCAACCAAGATGTAGGAGGTTGTTGTTTATGGACCTGAACGTTTTAGGGTTTTGTGTGTTAGTATTTTGAAGATTTGTGAAGTAATTTCTTTTCTCAAGCTTTGTTTTGTACTTAAAACTCTTTCTAAGTTATCTATAACATTATAGGTTTTTGTAAGTTGTATGTTTTAGCCAAGGTCTCCATACTTTGTCCTATGATTCATTAGTTGTTTTGTTTCTTTAGCAAGCTAGGGGGTTGGTAAAGTTCTGATTCATTTTATACAGGGTGGAGGTTGGGTATTGAGATGGTTAAGGAATGTAGGACTGAAGAATAAAACCACATCATTTAATCAAGGGTTTGTAAAGTGACAAGTTCAGGAGTTTACGGATATTTTTGAAGGTGTCCTAACTAAAGTCTGAGAGATTAAAGACATGTTTGAAAATTTGCTGTTTGTTGATGTTGGGCTTGGCTCTAATGATATATGTGGGAATGTGGTCACTTAATGGGTCTGGGAGACAGTCATTACATTGCTAAGAATCCAGTTTATAGTTTAGTAGGTGTGTTTGGACTTTGTGAGTCTTGTAGTGGAGGATATGATTCGGGTGAAGCCAAATAGATAAATAACATTGTTGGAAGTCACACTATAAATGTTCTGCCAATGTACATTAAACACAGCAAGGATTAGGGATTCCAGTGAAATATTTGTTGTGGTCCAGTTAAAACTTTCTTCTGCAGTGGAAGTATTATTGCCAAGAGAGATGTAAACTGCTATGATGCATATTTTTTGTGATCCTTAAGCCTGAGTCAGGAGTATTTCAGATTGTTGTATAGGGGAGGGGTAATAGTGTGGTAAGAGATGTCAAGTGCTTCTTAGTAGAGTATGGCAGTTCCACTGCCCTTTATTATATATCTAGTCTAAGAATATTATAGCTGAAGGGAATTATTTCTTTGTTTTTGTTGTGTTGCTTTAGCCAGGTTTAAGTTATTATGTTAGTGGAGTGCTGCTGAATCCATGCATGGAATTCAGCAATTTTATTCTGAATGCTAAATAAGTTGATATTATACAGCCTAAGGTTGGATGTTGTAAATGAGAGGTGGGGCTGTTAGTAGGATTATGTCATTCTGGGACTTGTGTGGATGCTCTGGGGTTTAGGTGGATGTTTTCATATTCAGTGAGATGTTGAGTGAATATGAAGTGAGATGGGAATATCGTTTTGATTATCTCTTTATGATGTAGAGTGCATATAGGAGCTGAGGAATAAGAACTGACATAGATTTTGTTATACAAGTATATGTTGCTACTTGGTAATGGTGGATTGCATTTTTGGGATGAACGGATTCTGCACTGGATGATGGGAGGTTGGTTGAACTGATTGGAAAATATAGGGATGTGGTGGTAGTGAGTATCCACAGGAGAAAGAGAATGAGAAAGTAAAAGAATGTGTGTTTTGAGTGGAAAAGTGTGAGTAGGGAGAGATTGGAAGAGAGAGTGAGTGTTAGAGTAGATGGAGGTTACAGTGAGATGACTGGTGTGATTACATGGGGTGGTAGAGAAGCTGGAAAGCTTGGATAGATAGTGGTGTTGACAGAGACATGATGCTAAAAATGTGGATGTAGTCTGAGTGGATGGGGATTGGGGCTAGGGTAGGAGAGTAGAGTGAGTCCAAGTGTAGCGAGGGAGAATATAGCAGGGTTCACCCAGAGAGAAGAAGAAAACTGTTACAGAAAACAATTAGTGAGGAGACCATAACTGAAGTTAGAACAGACTGGGTGAACATCAGGGCAGGTCCTTTGGTGATGAGATTCAGAAGACAAGAAAAAAAAACAGAAACAGTTCTTTGAGAAGAAACTAATTTGGAAGAGTGTGATAGCAGATAGTTGGCTCAACTCCTTTACAAACTTATGTTAACAAAAGTGTCTCTGTAAGAAACACTGACTACAGTGAGTTATTTAGGATTAATTCTTGAGGTCTACATGTATTGTGTAGTTTAGCCTACTTTGGACCACTTACTAGCAATTTTAAGAGATTTTTATTACTTTTTCAGTATTGCCTGGACTTGGACCTCAATCTGGTGATTTTAAAATACTTGCAGTGCTATTACAGCACTATGCCCTCAGCTGCAGCACTTTAATAATTTACAGGAAGCAGCATACAATATGAAACAGAAGCTGTCCATAAACTGTACTGTAGAGTGAATATATTAGCTGGTCTCCATGACAGGGCTTGGAGTGGATGTTTCATTCATTAAAGAAAGAGGTGCCATATTAGCAGGCAGGAGCACTTGCAATGAAGAATCTAAGCTTTATGAGGAGAGAAGTATGCTTTCTATTTAACTATCAAGCTATGCTATGCTATGAAGACATTTTTTTTCTGTTAGAATCTTGGTCCTTTGTTCCGCTTTAGTAATAGCAACACATTATGCTTGGTGAAACAAGTTCAAGTCTGTCAGCTTGCACCTCCTTAAAATAAGAAGCAGTGTATTCTGTCATTCAGTGTTTCTTTGGTCTTCGTTTGCTACAAGACATACACAAGATTATTCTCTGAACTCTTTATAGGCATTGATGCCAGATAATGCCAGAACTATTCTTAGTAAATATGAAACATAGAAAATGGTATCACCAAATGTATATTCTCATTAGTGAATGTCAGAAAAACAAACACAATAACATGGTGTGTCTGCTTAATTTTAGATCACTATGGAAATCTTATCATGCTGTTCATCAGCAATCAGAAATATCAACAGTCAAGATCAGGAATTTCTCCTAAGGGGTTATCCTGGATTGGAGAACTGGAATCACTTACTCTTTCTTCCTTTCACGGTAATGTTATTCCTGATATGTTTTTGTAATCTAAGCATCATGCTAATTATTTCAAGAGAAACAAGTCTGCATGAACCTATGTACATCTTAATTTCTATCTTAACAGCTACCGATCTTGTCCCAAGTATTGTGCTACTGCCAAAGCTTCTAGCAACATTATGGTTTGGGGAACAGGTCATTCAATTTAATGCCTGCTTCATTCAGATGCTTCTCGTTTATTTCCCAACAGTAATGGAGTTGTCACTGTTAGTATTAATGGCCTATGATCGCTATGTTGCAGTGTGTAAGCCTCTCCAATATTTCTCTATAATGACAAATGCATTTATTTTCAAAGCATGTTTGTTTATTATAATTCAAGGTCTCTGTTATGTAATGCCTATTCCTGTCTTTGCAAGAATGTTGGTATGCTGCAATAAATGTATTGTTAATAATGCATTTTGTCAATATTTTGCTGTGATTAACAGTGCATGCAACAGTACCATTATGAGCGATAATTACATGACTATTTGACTTTTGTTAGTGAGTCCATCTGATACCATTTTAATTTATCATATTATATGATTATTACTGCTTCTTTAAAGTTAAGATCACAAGAGGCACGTAGAAAGGTTTTAAGCACATGCAGCTCCCATTTATTTGTTCTTTTATTTTTTTATTTATTAGGAACATTGTCTATAGTGGTATTCATTTTTGAGAATAGGTTTACATTACACACTCGTGCCTTGTTTTCAGTCCTTTGTATTACAGTACTTCCAGCTTTAAACCCAATAATATATGGTGTGAAATCTAAAGAAATTTGTTTGATGTTAAAAAATATTTAAAGGCACTAAGGAACTTGTTAACCTGCTAGCAATCTTCTTAACATAAATAAAAATATTTATATAGTCTATTATTATGTGTTTATTCAAACGTACACAAAATTAAATCATGTGTTTCCAAGTCAAATTTTATGGATGTTTTTCAGAAATAAAGATTGTAGTCCACAAGATTTTTTGAACTTGCTAAGGAATTTAATTTAATAATTATGGAAGTCATAAGGTTAAGTTATGACTAATTTTGTTGTGTTGAGTTCTGTCTTTTGTTGAGAGTTTCTACAGTGGAAGAACACTAGTCATCTGCACAGGGCTGTTATATTTTTTGTTCCTTTTGTATTTGCCATTTACCTCAAATCTGACAGAAACAATAGAATTTTTATCTTAATCTGTAGGTGTGTGTTGGGGTATGTGTGTATGTGTGTTACTGTTTGAGAAATGGTTTGTTGAGCAAGGGATTTTCATGTCTCTGACTAAAACTAATTTTCATCATTTATAGCTGACCTTGGTTTGGCAATGCCATCTGATTGTCAGTGAATCCAATCCTCATTACTGAGTCATTATTTAATATCTAGAATTTTGAATATAAATTTTGGCCACACATTTTTATTTAAACTATTACAGTCACTAACTATTCTGGTTATTTATCATTATTAAATGTGTGTGTTTATTGCTGCTCACCTTTGCTGTGGATCAATAATACACCATCAAAACATTGTCACTTGAAATATAACTACACAAACCTGTGATTCAGAAACATGTTAGCTCAAGTGAAGCACTATGTGTTGCACTTGGGAGTTTTTTAAATATACAGTATTTGTTTAGAAGGGTCATCTAATGACACACGAGTCTTTACTTACAAGAAGGCAGGGACTATGAGTTTATCCTCCACTGCTAACTTTCCTCAGAATGTCCCAGCCATTGAGAAGATCTTGTATTTTATGTAGTCCAACATAATTTAGCCTGCTCTGTATCCTTCATCTCAAGTGACATTTAGTGCTTAGCAGATAAAAAAAAGAAGAAAAGACTTTGATCATCCCCCTGTTAGACTATGTTTTAAATATGCCATTGCTGAAGCCAGGAAGCAATCAGAATCTTAACTACTCACATCCAAGGAGATGGACCGCCATTTTTGACATACTGCAGAAAATTCTAATATTCCTTCTAAGCAGATCTAGAGTCCTTATATAAGCACCCTATGGCTGACTCCTGTTTTTTTAGATCCATAGTATTTTCCTCTTGTTGGGTAAACGGTGCAGCACATAGTGTTGTTGTATCACAGTAAGAGGTTCTTCAGTTCAATCCTTGGCTGGGATTGCTTCTGTGTGGAGTTTACATGTCCTCCTTGTGTTGGTGTTTTTTTTTTCCCTGAGTGCTCCATTTTCCTCTCACATTTCAAAGACATGTAGTGAATGGATAGGACCCTCTAAACTGATGGTAAGTGATATTGTGTGTGTTTATGTGTGGAATGGAAAAACAACCACAGCAGGGTTAGTCACCCAGTGGTGTGAACATTAGCTCTAGATGATTGTCAGTATTGAAGTGACACCACGATCCCATGCACAAAAATGGGAAAGAGTTTTGGATATATGGATTTTGCTAGAAAATCCAAAATCTTATGGACATATTTTACAGCTCACAGCATAGTGTGCTTTCCTATCAGATGAACTGTAGTAAGGTGTTAATGAAATGCAGCTGTGTTGCAGGTAATTACAATTTACACTACAGTATGCTACAAAACGAAGTGATGAATACACTGTGGAGACATCCACTGTTTTGGGTAACATACAACAATCTCAGACAGAAACTGTAGAGGACAGGGTTGCAAACTGCCTAGCCTACTGTTTAAGAGATGAGAAGACTATTTTTTTTCACATATAGCAGTGATATTTGAAGGACATGTCCTATTGATGATGCACTTTTCAATGTTAATACGTTTGATAAATTTTGAAGTACTACATTTGCTATATTACTCTTAAACATGTAAATATAACTTAAATGGTCTATATTCATGTGAAAGTTATCTAACATTCCTTAATTCAGTACAGAAGAAAACATGATTTGAAGTATAACCTTTGCTTTTATGGTAGACCTTCACATTGCTATAGGTTCATAGGTAGGTACTAGGCTATCGGCCCTAGGGCCTGTACAAGCCTAGCCAAAAAGGTACCCTGGCTTTCGCCACCCAAGAAAATTATTTTCCTGTCCCCCTGTTGAGCAGAACCACAGAGGTGATCCCCAGGGTGAATTTCCTATTTCTCATCCAATCATCAAGATTTTTCTTGAAGAGTACTAATGAGGAGCTTTGTTTGATATACATAGGTAGTTTGTTCCAGAGTATGGGAAGTCTCTGGGCTAGGAATCTATCCCTCCAGCATGTTCTGTTTATTGGGGTGACAAGATTTAAGTCCCTAGAGTGAGTAGCTCAGAGTGATTTGGATTTCTTTAAGCATGTCCAACAGCTCTGGTTTGACATAGCTT
This sequence comes from Protopterus annectens, assembly GCF_019279795.1. Lineage (NCBI taxonomy): Eukaryota > Metazoa > Chordata > Ceratodontiformes > Protopteridae > Protopterus > Protopterus annectens. The sequence goes on along the minus strand of NC_056735.1, from coordinate 812,325,035 downwards.
TGTATGTTAGGCAGAGATCACCTATGAGTAGGCGATATGCGAAGGAGTAAAGCTGGAATTTTTTGAGACGGTCTGTGTAGAGCATCTGTTTGAGGCTGGTAATCCTCTTTGTGAGGTATTTCTGCAGCCTTTCCAGTTGGTGTAGATGACTTGTGAGGTACATACCAAAAAGGGCAAGGTACTCTATAATGGGTCTAATGAGTGACGAGTAGAGGGGAACAATGATCTCTTTTTTCCTGGATGAGAAACCTTTTCTGATGAGGTGTGTCATGTAGAAGGATGTCCTGATTACTGTGGTTCATAGGTTCATAGGTTCATAGGTTCATACTAGGCTATCTGCCCAAGGGCATTTAAAGCCTAGCTCAGAGTTTTGTTTTTTCGCCACCCCTTTAGTTTGAAGGATACTATGCCCATTATTTTGCTGTGCCTCTGTCAAGCAGTGACACTGAGATAATCCCTGAGGTATATCTGCGATCTCCATCCCATTGGTCAAGATTTCTCTTACAAAAGCCAGGCAGGCTTTGCCCTCCATGTTTGGGATTTTTTGTTCCAGGGCATAGGAGGTCTCTGGGTGATGAATCTATCTGTCCCTCCCTCCTATTAAATTAATAACCGTTGGCCAAGCCAGTCTTTTCTGTTCTGAGGGATCTAGTAGATTTTTGAGGTGAAGCATGTTTATCAATTCTGGGTTGGACATGTGGGCACAGGTCACCTTCAGGCAGGAGCAGACGGTGAATAGAGCTGTGAGCTGAGAGTGAGGGCTTCCAGTCTATCAGACAGAGACCCTTTTTTTTTTATTTTTTTTTTCTTTTTATTTTTTTTTTTTTGGAGATCATTGTACTCAATCATTGGTCTGATGAGTGATGAGTACAGGGGATATGACCTCCCCCTGATCTAGATGTGAATCCTTCATGATCTCAGTGGCAATGTAGGTCTTGTGATTATCAAAGGAGAGACTACTGTCCACCTGTGTCCCAAGATCTCTTATCACCTCTTCTGTGCTTAGTGGATTGCCACCTATATGGTAGCTAGGAGTACCCTTGTTTTTTCCCGAGGGTATGACTTTTTTATTTTTTTTGCTTAACTTTAGGCCATGGCTCTGGCACCCTTATCCCATTCATTAAGACCTTTTCTGAAGATATCAGTGTAGGATGTGTTCTCACTATTGGTGGCAGTGTGCAGGTGCAACTTCTTGTAACTTTGTCAACTGTGTTTGCTTGTTGTTGAAAAGTAGATGCCGAGTAGAAGTAGGGTCGGTCCGGACTGAGACACCACTTGGACACCACTTGTGACAGGCTTTGGCTGTGACACTCCAGCCCTGTGGGTTCTGTCTCTGACCCTGTGGGTTCTGTCCTTAGCCAGTTTGCTGTTCATCATGGGTTGACATTTGTTTTTATTTAAGCTGATGAGTTTTATTGTGTCAAATGTGGGCCAGGTCGAAGAGCCTCTTTGCCAGGTCAGGTCGTAGGCTGTGTGGACTGGTTTCTGTTTGAAATGGCCTTGGTGAAGTCAAAAGGCATTTAAAACCTTTGAAAAGGCATGATCTGCCTTTGATCCAAAGTCAAAGTCCCCAAGTCCAAAGTCCTGTATTTATGATTTCCATTTATCCATTGAGTTCCTCTATGCATTCAAGCTGGCTTTTGCAGATCAGGAGGGTCGGTGGAGATTGTACTGTGGGAAGTGGGAGGACAGTGGCCGTACACGCCACTACAGCTGCCGCTGTGAGACACCCCTGACTCAACTGCTAAGATTAAAGCTAATTCCTAATTGGGTTTCCTTCGCTCTAACTGAGGGTTTGAGCACACGTGGTTGGGACACCATCTGGTCCCATGGATGCTGTGTCTTGCCTTGGAGAGAGATTTTTTTGCCTGAGAGGAGAGATGTTTGGGGGCTTGGGGAGATGTTTTGGGATATCTCACCTTGGGTATAGATATGTTGGCAATTTCTGTAAGTTCAGTGGTACTGTCCTGTCAGTAATTATATTGGTAATGTTTGGGTGTTAATTCATTTCTTCTCAGCCAAAAGAAGGCCTTAGCTAAAGTTTTCTAACTCCCATTAGCTTTTTTTCCTTTTTTTTTTTTCTATGATTTTTTGAGATCTTTTAAATTTTGATTTCTGATTTTATGAGTTTTTGAGAGATTTTTTTTATTCTTTCTTTCTTAGCAATCCTTTTTTTTTTAAGGATTTTATTCCTCTTTTTGCTGTAGTGTAGTTTGTTTCCTGACTTGTGTTGTTGCTTGGTTTTTGTTGGGGGCCTGATGGGATTGGTTGTTTGTTTGGGATTGCCTGATCCATGTGGTTGTTTAGTTTTGCTGAAAGCGAGGGTCCTGTTAGATTTCTGGTAGAAGGCATTTATTGGCTAGTGGGCTCTGCAGGAGTACCACACTAGTTCTGAGAAGTGTGAAGTCGGGACTCTTGTGGAGTCTTGTGAAGTGAAGTTTTTATTTTGTGGAGATTTCACCCATCAGGGGGGGTTAGGCGGTTTGTGACTTCCGGTGTTGAACATTGTGACCCCTATCTTGAGAGTTGAACATTGTGACCCCATGTTCATGATCATGAGATCTTGTGATGTGTGATCTGACGGTCTCATCACACTTTAGGTGTAAAGACTACCACCTATGTGGTAGCTCAGGGGTACAGAATTTTTTACCAAAGGGGATGACAGTGCACTTTTTGGCATTGAGCTTGAGGCCATGGATTTGACACCATCTGTCTCAGTGAGGCCCTTTTGTAGGATGTCCACATTGTTAGGAGTTTCAATTATGGCTCCTAGTTTGCAGTCATCTGTGAACTTCGTTAGCCAAAGACCTTCTGTGTTAGCCTGCATTTCAGAAAAGTATATACCAAACAGGAGAGGACCCAGGACTGAACCCTGTGGTACTCCACTTGTCACTGGTCTGAAGGCAGATTTGGACTCTGCTACTTTCACAGTGTGGGTTCTATCAGTGAGCCAGTTGGCAACCCATCTTGTGGCATAGGCATTTATATCTAGTTTAGTGAGTTTATCTATAATTCCAGAGTGGGGGATGGTGTCAAAAGCCTTGGCAAGATCTAGATAGGCTGTGTGAACCACCTTACCCTTGTCTACAGCTTTGGTGACTGCTTCAAAGAAGTCTATCAGGTTTAGGAGACAGGATCTGCCTTTTACAAACCCTAGCTGGGTGAGGTCCAGAGTTTGGAGTTTACCGATTTCTTTGTTTGTAAGTTCCATGATGACACATTCCATGGCCTTGCAGACCAGGCTCATTAGGCTAATGGGGTGGTAGTTCCCGGGGTCTGTGGTGGCTCTCTCTTTGTGGAGTAGGATAACCATCACTGTGTGCCATTCAGTGGGCACAAAGCCTGAGGTGAGGCTATGACTGAACATGGTGCTTAGGTGGGGTCCCAGTTCATTCTGTAGTTCATGTCGAATGCAGCCTGGGATGTTGTCAGGTCCCATGGATGCTGTGTTCTTGGCTTTGGAGAGTGTGGTTTTTACCTGTGCAGCCATGATTACAGGAACTTTGCATTTTTCTGGTATAGAGATGGACCCTTTAGGGGGTGAGAGGGGGGTAAAGTTAGCACTGAACCTATCTGCCAGGATGTTGGCAATACCAGTTGGTTCTGTATATTTAGTGCCATTGTGCTGTAACTCAGAGCAGATCTGAGTGTTGCCATTGATATTCTTGACATAGCTATAGAATGCTTTGTGGTTGTCTTTAGAATCAGTGGCGATTTTGTTTTCATAACAATCTTTGGAGGATTTTATGAGGGATCTCAGCTTACTTACTATTTACCTGCTGCACATTTCATATGTCAGAGGCATGATACAGGGATTTGTTTTCTTTTATTCTTAACCTTAGGAAAACTTACACATATACTGCATCATCACAATTAAGTGTATTTCACTGAAGGACTACAAGCTCAGGTATGTTTTATTTGCAGGACGACATCACTATACCAAGATTCAGTACACCAGACACAAACCATTAAATGTTCAATTTTAAAAACAAAAGGAAATGCAAAGTGATTGTTCTGCAAAATTGTTTGATGTTAAGACCAAAGGGAATCACAGGAGGGTTTTCTTTCATGGGACAAGCACCCTAGCCACCACAACACCCTTGCAAGTATACTAGCTTTCTTACTGAATAGTAAGGGGAAAAAGGACACATTCCTTTATCTCATAGATCCTAGATCTTGACAAAAACATTTCCATTCTATCTTTCTATACCTATCTCTCTCTCTCTTTATATATATATATATATATATATATATATATATATATATATATATATATATAAATTATATTCATATGTATATACATTTATAAATACATATATATATATATATATATATATATATATATATATATATATATATATGTGTGTGTGTGTGTATATATATATATATATATATATATAGATATATATATATATATATATATATATATATATATATATCCTCGATTGTGTGTGAATGTCATTCTGTCTACCTGTCTGCCTGCCTGCCTGACTGAGTTCCTTCAATCATGGGATTTTACTCTTTTTTGCAACAGCTTTTTATCTTATGTTGTAGAGTTTGTTTATGGCAGGGGACCACCAGATTGGCTTCATTTTTTTGGAAGATAGCATCTTGGTTCTGTTTTAGATAGCACGATCCATGCACTCATGTGAGTGCTTATAAAGTGCATCTGTGTAGGATTCAGCAGTTGTACCTCTATTGTCCATCTGTATGGGTGTTATGAAGTTTGCTACTTCTGTCTTAAGAAGCGTGAAGTTGGGTTTGGATAAAATTTTTACGGTGGTTTCCCTAATGAGGGGTGGGGGTGGGATGGGGATGTCTAGGCTAATTAGCTTGTGGTCGGATCTGACCAACAAGGAACTGACCTCTGGTGTGGAACACCGGTCACCCATGTTGGTAATGACAAGGTCTAGGATATTGCTACCCCTGATGAGGGTGTGGATAAGTTGTTCCAAGGTATTGGAATTTATGAATTCCAGAAAACGTTGAGCAAAAGAGTTGGTACATGAGTAGTTTTTCCAGTTAATGGTGGGGTAGTTGAAATCACCCATTATTAGGGTGTTGGGTTGTACCCTAATATTTTCCACTGCATCAAGAAATGAGGAGTGGGAATCCTGGGGCATGGTGGGGGATCTGTAGCAAGTTACAATTTGGATTGCTGTCTTGCCCAGAGTTAGTTGCACTTGGATAATCTCGGATGCCTTATGTTGCGCAACTAGCCTGGAGGTGTGGATATCAATTAATATGGACAATCATCTGCCTTTAGTGTTTCAGTTCAGGTTAGGTGGCCGAAAGATGTGGTATGAATTATAGCCTGGTAATGCAGGGGTGCTCTCTGGAGCCTTGAACCAGGTCTCTGTCACTGCACAGATCTCGATGTTCTCCATTTTAAGGAGTGCCTTGAGTGAATGCATTTTGAGGTTTAGACTTCTAGCATTGAATAGCATTACCCTCAGATTTTGGTTGCTTGTACCTGTTTTGGTGGTGAATTTGTCATTTGAACCTTGCCTAAAAAAGGCACTATAGTGGTAGATTTTTTAGGCAATATATACCTATAAATATTGGTTTTGAGTCCGGTACTTTTCCATTATCGGGGCAACAGTTTTAACGCGCTAGCAAAAGCGCACGCAATGATCAGCTGTTAGCCCTGAACCGGTTTAAACAGATCTACATCTTGCCAAAAATGGTAAAACAGTACAGGTGTTGCCTTTCCAGGGCCAAAATCATAATCGTGATGAAACCTGCATGACATATTCTCTAGCAACGCCACTGCATGCTCGCTGTCTGAACATGAAAACAAGCAGTAATGTCACACTTTTAGGGGATGTAAGCACTCCACATTACCCAGTATACCATTTTAGTTGCTAAAACAACAAACGTTTTATTCCTGGTTCTCTCTTGTATTTACAAATGTATTTTAAGCTGTTGTTGTCTTTTTCCTTTTCCCAGTTAGGGGTCGCCACAGTGAAACTCCGGTCCACTAATGATTGGCAGTAGATTTTGATGAATGCCAAGGTGACAGATTGACGTTCAACCTTCAATGAAGGCACGCCCATTTACGCATGTCTTTTGAACGCCCACCCAACCGCGGGGAGGACATGCAGACTCCACTCAGAAGGCACTCCCTGCACTCCAGCCGAGAACTGAACGGGAGAACCTCTTCCTGTGAGGCAACAACGCTACCGCTGCACCACCGTGGATGTGTCCTTGCATTCATATTTACACTTCACAAAAATTGATGTAATTAAAATGTCTACTGTACAAGTTCCAGGAAATATCTTAAAAGGTTTTCTGCTGAAGTCTTCCACTGTATTAACAAAAGAACAGTGCTCAGCATTTTCTCCATTAAAATTTACATTTAAAAATGCAGCTGTGTAGTAACTTAATAAAAACCAACAATACACAAACCTAGTCTTGCACATAACCGAAGATTAATTTTTAATTTTAAGAAACTCCACATTATTTTACAGATTAATTCTGTTAACGATAACAACAGTTAGGGAGCTCACAGTTTAACTACTCCAAGTGTCTAAAAGAGGGACGTAGACAAGAAAACAAAACAAAACAAAAAACTATATGTTCTTTGGGAAGAGCTAAGATCAGTAAGTGTGAAAACTTAAAAAATGTGAAGTTCTACTATTTCCCCACCTCTTCTCTTCCCTGTCATACCTATCCTACTTACAGCTGATCATGGCGTGTGCTTTTGCTAGCACGTTAGAACTATTACACTGATAACAGAAAAGTACTTTGCGTCCTATTGATGAAATACTTAATGTTACTGTCAGTGGCAATTTATTAAAAGTTATTTTAATGAATAAGTAATAAATCTGTCCCACTATTTTCTATTATTTGTGTTAATTTTTCAAAAAATGCTTATTGACATTAATTTGTGTATTGTATTCTTTGGGTGGGTAACCTGTTTGACATTTATGTATTCTCCTACTAAACCATTTACTTGTCTATTGGACTGAATAACTACTGTTAATTTTACCATTTACTTGTCTATTGGACTGAATAACTACTGTTAATGTTAACTGAGTTTTCTTGTAATACCCTTGTGACAGGCTCCTTATCAGAAGTGTGAGACTTGATAATATGAGTCTTGAAACTAAAGGTTTAAGTGTGATTTAAAAGAAATAAGAGTAAAAGTCAAAAATCACTGTTCACAGTTAAAAATGCCTTTTACAAGAGGGCAGCTCATAGATTAGTACGAAGCTAACTGCCCTTGCAAGCCATTTTAAGCCTAGCCAATTATCCCTTGTGAGACTCAAACCCTTCACCTTGTGTTTGCAAGGCAAACACCTTAACCATTAGGCCACCCTCCCAGCCATTATCCACAAAGAAGGCACTATGTCAGACTTTAACAACTCTAGACCTGGAAGTCTTGCTTTTATTTTCTAATAGCTATGGACAGGGGCCTGCCTCAGGGTCTGAACAAAGAAATTGAGTGGAAGGCTTTTTTACATTGAAGTGTGAATTATTGTATTGTTTTAATTGCTTTATGGTTTAATTGATTAATCATGTGATATTTCGATTATTTAACTTAAGTATTTGTGCCATTTTTTATGTCATCTCTGTGAAAGGCTTGTTTGCTGAGGCACTGGAGTTTTATTAAATACTGTTTTGGACTTTAAGCTTTTGCAGTTTGTGTTTTTCACTAATCTTTAGTGGTTTCCTTAATATCCAGTTTTGTTGTATAGTTACCATTGAAATTGGCCTTGACTTCAGAGTAGTAAATGACAAAAAGCAGTGGTCCAAAGGGTGATCCCTGAGGGACTTTAGATGTGACTGGCCCCTTTGTAGAGGAGGACTTCCCAGTTCTAACTTACTGCTTCCTGTCTGTGAGTCAGTTGGCTATCCATGAGGTGACATATTGGTTTGTACCTAACCTCTTGAGTTTGTTAATAGTGCCTGAGTGAGGTATTGTATCAAATGTCTTGGCCAGGTCAAGGTAGGCAGTGTGAACCATTTTGCCCTCATCCATTACTTTATTGACCTTCTCAAAGAAGTCCACCTGCTTTAGTAGGCATAACCTGTCCTTGATGATAGCAAACTGGTTTGGATCCCATGTCTGGAGGTTTATTATATCAATATTGATCATTTCCATGATAATTCTATCCTTGGCTTTACATATAAGACTAGTGAGACTTATGTGTCTGAACTTTCCATGGTCTGTAGATGGCCCACTTTTGTGCAGAGCGATGACTGTTGCTGTTCTCCATTAATGAGGCACAAAGCCTTTTTGGAGGCTATAGTTAAATAGTAATTCCAGAGAGGCTGATAGTTCATATTTAATGCTATTTAGAAAGCATCCTGGGATATTGTCTGGGCCCAATGATGCAGTCTTCTTGACCTTAGAAAGGGCATTATAGACCTGTTTCCTAGTGATAGCAGTGGGAGTTTTATTTGATGGTACTTCTTGAGGAAAGGTTTAAGAGGAGAGAGGGATAAAGCTGGAGCTAAATTTATTGGTCGTTAGGTTTGCTCTGTCTTCTGGCACAGTGCAGGTGGCTCCATTAACATGGAGCTCTGCTAAAAATTGTGTATTGCCTTTGAGGTTGTGGAAATAGCTAAAGAATGCCTTGTGGCTGTACTTGGCCTGAGAAGCCAAATTTACCACAGATTTGGCTTCGGTAGACTTTATTTGTCCTCTGAGTTGTTTGTTTAGTTTGATGAGAGTGCTTTTATTCTGTTGGGGGCTGCACCTCCTAATTTTTGCCTTGATTTTCTTCCTTCTGTTATGCGCTTATTGATTTTGTGATTTTACCAGGGTGGCTTGTTTTTTTACTTAGTTCTGTACTTCTTCCTGGTGGATACTGCTGCCTCTATGCAGCTATTAAGATGCTTGTATAAGATTTTTGTGAACAGTTTTGCATAGGCTGCAGTGTTTTCTGGGATTATGGGGACTTGAAATGTTGCCAGGTTATTACTTAATAGCAGGAAGGTAGCCTTAGAGAAGTTTCTGAATATGTCAGGTTTATTTCAAGGTCCAGGTTATATTTTTACTTCAAAGGAGACCATTTGCTGGTCTATCTTTACCAGGGAAGACATTACACTAGGGGGTGTACAGCACTCTCCCATATTAGTGAGGAACAGATCCAGTAATTTTGTACTCTGCTTGGTGCATTGACAATCTGGTCCAGAGAATTTGTGTTTATAAACTCCAGGAATCTTTGTGCCTGTATGTTTTGCGTCATATAGGATTCCCAGTTAATAGTGGTATAATTAAAGTCGCCCATGAATATGGTATTGGGTTGGATAGTAAGTGTTTCCAATAAGTTTAAATACATGACATGGATTTCCTGGTCATACATGGGGACTTATAACTTGCAAGGAAGTAGTACTGGATTTGAACATGGAGCAGCTCAAGTGCATTTTCCGGTTTGACCAGCCTTAAGGTATATTCATTTTTGGTGTAAATCGAGACACCTCTACATTTAGTGCCTGTCTGTGTAGTAACTGGTCTAAAGGTGTGGAAGAAATTATAGCCTTAGCACTGTTGCTTTCTATTTTTTATTTGAAATAAGCCAATAAGGTAGTTATATACTATGCTGTAATGCTATGAGGTGTTCTGTAGCTCCCAGGTCTATTAAATTACAATTTAGCTGCTGCACATTTTATATGTCAGAGGCATGATACAGGGATTTGTTTTCTTTTATTCTTAACCTTAAGATAACTTATGCATATACTACGTCATCACCATTATGTGTATTTCACTGAAGGAAGCCAAGCTCAGGTATGTATTATTTGCAGGACTACATCACTATACCAAGATTCAGTACATCACACACAAACCATTAAATGTTCAATTTTAAAAACAAAAGGAAATGCAAAGTGATTGTTCTGTAAAATTGTTTGATGTTAAGACCAAAGGGAATCACAGGAGGGTTTTCGTTCATGGGACAAACACCCTAACTACCACAACACCCTTGCAAGTATACTAGCTTTCTTACTGAACAGTAAGGGGAGAAAGGACACATTCCCTTATCTCATAGACACTAGATCTTGACAAAAACATTTCCAGCACGGTTCACTAGCACTCTAAGTCAAAGTTAGGAAGCTGTCATTCAAACTCAGTAACATTTGTATGTTCTGACTAAATACATCATTAATGTATGTTTTTTGATAGAGCATGTTAATGAAATTCACTGGATTGCCTCTCACATCATACATACATTTGTATCTGTATCTATATCTATCTTTCTATACCAATATCTATCTATATCTATCTATCTATATCTATATCTATATATATATATATATATATATATATATATATATATATATATAGAGCTCTATATATATATATATATATATATATATATATATATATATATATATATAATTATATTAACATGTATATACATTTTATATTAATATGTATATACATTTATATATATATATATATATATATATATATATATATATATATATATCGATTGTGTGTGAGTGTCATTCTGTCTACCTGTCTGCCTGCTTGCCTGACTGAATTTGTTCACACAAGGCTTTATAAATATTTACCTTTTTCAGATGGATCTTCCTGTTTTCTTTCTCATTATATTTTTCTTTTCCTGTGCCTTAGGAGTGCTAGGTAACAAACTTCCTCAGCCATTAGAGTATAACCAAACTATGTTTGCATCTTTGCTACTTGGGAAGATTAAAAAGCTAGAAAAAATGTAATTTCTGTATTTCATAAACAAATAACTGACTTAGCAAACATGCTGCATGTGATTATTTGTAGCTGTATTTTGCATTAGACATTAGTTTTCAAATATACAGCATTATATTATCTGAATGCGTGTCCATTAAAGCCATGGAGCTTTTATCAAGAGGTTTCAGGTATTTATGTCAAACAGAAATCAGTAAAAGGGAGCTCTATGTTGACTGCTGTGTAGTGTAACAGTGGTTGTATTAAATATTGTAGTGTTTTTCCTTGGATGCTGCTGACAAGATAAAACATAATGAAAAGAAAAACAAAGGCATGAAAGAGAGTTCAGATTAATTATTTCAAGCTTATTATAATGTACATATATGTGGCAGATACACGATATTCAGTGAGGTACTTAAGTCACATTTTCTTCAGCCAGTGTCATATGAAAAATAATGGTAAACATTTTTTTCTCCCTTAGGGGAAAAAAGCTGGACAACTGGGATAAATGATTCCATTAGAACAATCTTATAACAAATCTATTCTTTTGGGTACTGCATGTAACATTATAAATATGGAGTGCATTTAATGCATCGTTAGGGAGACGATTGCTTTTCATCTTTCTTATGTCGTTTCTTCCATTTTACAGACATTCTCTTTCTCCTTCTTTGCAAGTGAGTATACAGTGTCATCTGGTGTGATAACTTGCATTAGTACAAAAATAGAACACTGGAAACTACTCCAGTGCTGCAGTGATTTAATAATATACTCAGTATTTATTTCTGTTAAATGTCATCATATTATACTGGCAGAAAATAGGTATTAATTATTATAATTTCGTTAAATCTTCAGTTGCATAGAAAATACATTCGATTCAGATTAGAGTTACTAATACAATCACAAGTAGAATTACATGCATAATGACAAAAGAGGATTTACTGCCACAGCAAAGAACACATTAATAATACTTTTTAACGGCATATTGTATATTAATAACTGATGACTACTTAAAGTGCAATGTTTCTCTCATGTCCCTTTTTTATGCATGGCACAGGGTGCTGTTCGTATATTGTGATTAAAGCAAAATTCAAATCTGCGCTTCAGTAACCAGTAGGTTTTGGAATGACGGTGAGAATACTGGGATTGCAAAAGGCTTATTCCAGTGCTGTTCCTATCTTTGAAATAATATTACTTTTGTATAGTCTGCATTAGCCTATAGCAAGGCTTTTGAAATCCCACTTAAAATATCTTAATATTGCAATTATTTGAATTACATTTTTTAAATATCATATAATCAAAAGAAAGTGTTAGTATCATACCACTCAACCTCTTAGAGCAAGAAGTGTTGACATAGCCTAAAATAATGTGGGGACAAAGCCCAAAAATATGGACAATTTTTAAATATTGCTTTTACAAACCTAGAATGTTGATCGAATAACAGGTATGGCATTAGCATGCATTTTCTGAAGGGTATAATGTCTGAAACTCAAATGGCTGCCATTATTTTCTAACTTCAATGCTCAATGCTTTGCCAATGATTTAGTAGACAACCAAAATTTTATGAAGAACAGATAAAAAATATGAGGCAAAAATGTGGACATTCTGTGGAAATCTGTACAGTTGAGAGGTATGGTTAGTACTGAAATTACTGGTTCATTTTAAGTTTACCTGTATCTTACTATTATTTTATTTCTAAATGACTGATTTATTTACAGTTTTCTAAATGCTTATTGGTGACATCCACAATCTAAAGATATATATCTCTTCTAGTCCTTCATAATTTTCATGGATAAAAGATTTCCATTTGAAAATCCACTTATATTTTGAATTAATAGTTTATTAGCTGAATGCATAAATTAAGTAGTAGAAGCATTTTGGGAAGATAATTGCTCTACATTTCATCTGCTTTAAGAAAGGTCTTCATTATTTCTGTTGACATATCTGCTGGGATATGCACAAACTGAAAATTGGACCATATCTTTTATTATTGATGCTTTATTTACAGATTACAACAAGTTTCTTTAACAATACCCATGCATCAGTTTATTTATAGGTTATGCATTTCTTTTAAATATTGTGTTGATTTTTCTCTGAAACATTGTATGCCTTTCATTAAATCCCTATAATGTTAAATTAATGAGAAAAATCTGATCAAAAAAAAAAAAAAAAGAATTAATGTAGGAATCCAGACAGTCTTCCATGAATATTTAGTAACTGTGATGCTTAGTAATAGATTTAAACATTTGCATTATTTGCAGGTTCTGATGGACTAATTCAGAATACTGCATTCCTATATAAAATTGATTGCAGGAAATCTGCTGACAGTATGCCACAGAAAAGACCAAGAGCTGCTGTCATTCTAACAATGTTATATTGCATTGCCATTAATGACATACAATAAAAATGAATGGTATTAATAAGCTACAGTTACTGATATTTCTAATAAATCATTTTTGTCTAGATGCTTAGATTTTATAATTGCTGACATTTTATAATTTAACTTTATCAGCCAATGTTGTACCATCTTTTATTAAAGGAAAATTTGATTCTAAGCCTTAGCAATGATGAAAATGTTAAAATTATTCAAGGACATGGTGCCCTTCGACTAGAGGTCGCTTGACAAAATAACTTAAAAACAGAGGGAATTCATTTCATTTTATTTCTCTTATTTATTTATTTTGTTTATCTGGGTAGTAGAAACAAGTTTATGAGGTAAAATAATGAACTTCTGTGGTATAAACTGAAAAAAACAGAGAAATGTATGAGTTGAGATTGATAAACAGTAGTCAAATTTAATTTATTCCTAACATGTATGTCAAATTACTATGTTAGAAGATGGAGGAGGCATTGCAAGAAATCATCATTTTGGCTAAGGAAGAAAGGAATCAAATGAATCTAATAAATTAGTGCAAATAAGTCCAAGCTTTAAAGTGCCAATAATATGTTTTGCTTTTATAATGTGTAGAAATAGCTGTCTATAACTACTTCTTTGAAAGAGAATTGATAACAGTTTTGTATAATGATAGGCATTAATTGGTTGTAGAAGTAGACCTGAATTCCTCCTTAATCCACTTTAAGTGTAACTCAGACAATTGGATGAGAAACATAAAATTCATTCCTGGTTTGGCACCTGTGTCTGCAATAGACAAAGGTAGCTTGTAAATGTTTCATCTCCGAATCCACTGCTTACACTTACCAAGGGTACAGAAACATGTTAGAGATTTGGGATGCATGGATAGACTTCAAAAGTCCCCAGTAAACTCCACAGTCATGAACCTATGAACCTATAAACCAATGTAGCATATAAGTAATAGTTTTCCTTGTCAGTCAAATCTCAGTAGAGGGAGCATGATGATCTGCAGTAGACTGAGCTTAAATGCCAAGTGCATAGCCCTTTGACTCCCTCCATGCCTCGCTCTGGACTACGTCAGCTATATCATATGTGACTATAAAACTTTTCCACCCATTTATTTCATGAAGAATTATCACCATATAAGGCAGACAGGTAGATCAGTAAAAAAAAATATTTCTGACCATTATAATTATCAGTGGGATAACAAGGGCACTGTGCTAAAATAAATTATACAGTATACCTTACTACTGCAACAAAAACCGTGGATAAAAAACAAATTTGTTACACACATTCAAGATTATAAAGAACTCAGGAACTGTACCAAAACAAGTGAAGAATGACAAGAAAAATGTTTTTCCTTCCAAAACAAACAAATCACCACCCCAGCCATAAAAAATTCTTGAGCACTATCGACAGAATTCTTCACCATGGAAATCCTACTACTACAAATCTCTACCCTAATAAGACTCTACAAAAAATGCATCCTTCCTTAATTCATACGTTATTGACTCTATCAACAAACAAACCCAAAATGCCCCCAACTTCAATATCCCAGTTCCATCCCTGCCATCAAATGACAAAACCTCTTTGCCACTAACAACTGTACCCACTGCTTACATAAAATCTTCCCGCAGCAAACCAAAGCCATGTTCTCCCTCAGCTGGTAATTTACCACCTATTTTTAAAGAACACAGTTGACTCTGTTACTTATCCTATCTCTATACTAATCAACAGATATAGCCAAGAATCTATAGTCCCTGACACCTGGAAAACATAACATACCTTACCTCTGTACAAAGGAGGAAACTCTACTGACCCTTCCAATTTCAGGCCCATAGCCATTCTACCACCACTTTCAAAAACCCCTGAAAAATGCATCCATACTTAGCTTCTTAAATGTCTTCTCCAAGAAGATCTATCACCAACCAACATGGATTTTGCCCTAACCATAGTACTTCTACTGCCTTCATATCATTCACAAATAATGTCGTTGAAGCTGGAAACAATAACAAACTTGTCTCCTGTCTGTTCCTTGACCTCTGAAAAGCCTTTGACATGGTCTCGCATCTAAAGCTTCTAAATAAACTAGCTGACCTCAACTTCTGAACCTGTACTCTTAACTGATTCTCCAGCTACTTTACCAATAGGTTTCAGTGTGTCAGGTGGCTCACTTCCTACTCCCTTTTCCTCCCCATCCAAACAGGTCCCCTCCAGGGCTCTATTTTCAGACCACTACATTTTAAAATATTTACTAACAACTTTTGCACATCATGTTGTCAATCCTCCCTTATACAATATTAACCCGAAAACAATGAAGAATAAACGTTCTATAAACTAGTAAATCCAACAACCAGGAAAGAACGCTTATCACCTCCGTGTCTTGAGATGCTGAATTCTGTAAAAATAGCAATGACCAGATGTTGAATAATCATTAACAATGGTCAACAGTGAATAAAACTGGTTTATTGTAACAAAACCAACGATTAATGGTTAAACACTTTCACCTGCTCCACGGCAAGCTTCATCAGAACAATACAAAACAGAGCTGTTGACATTTAAATAACTTATTTGGTGCCAAAAGCGCAATTTAAAAATAATACATTTAAAGACATATAACATAAATAAAAATAAAACCATTTATTGACCCTACTGAATTGATAAGCTAAGTGTGTCCCTATACACCTAAATAACTACTTAATATGTCAACAAAAATAAAAACAGATACTACCTAGCCTACCTACATGCTGTTTATTACATCTTCCCATACAATATGATGTATGAATAATAATATATATATATTGGTATATTATCATGTAACAACCCACTAAACAAATAGATGAATACAAATATATATAAATAAACCAATTAATCTAGATAACATATTGTGGTATTTGTAAAAACTGTTTATAAAAATCATTCCATGACTAACAAAGGTTTTATAGAAATTACATCATTTAATCCAGGTGTGGTGGAAGCATCAGTAAATATTTGCCACCAGAATTCTATATATGATAATATTCTTTTATAGTCCCCCCCCCAGGATCTATTTGAACACTATCCAATATTGCAAAATTAAAAGAATGCCTCTCACCATACTTCTTAATATGCCTATATAAGGCGCTTTTTCGTCTTTAGTTCTAATACTATATAAATGTGCATAAATACACCTATTAAATTTCCTTTCAGTCTTTCCAATGTAGAAACCTGGACAGACCACACATTTTGCTAAATATATAACCATTTTAGTGTTACAGTTTCCTTGTTGGAAACTAATTCTAGTCCTATTCACATTTTCTAACACAATACTTTGTTCCTGTAAAATTGTATAACATTGTTTACAACTTCCACATTTTTTTGTGTGTGTATTGTAAGGAACTGTATACCAATTTCCTCTTTCGAGTTAATTTTTGATATTCTGCCCCATCTTATTGACAAACTGGGGTCTAGTCCCTAAAATAGTAGCAATGTCCTGGTCGACTAGAATAATATTCCAGTTGTTAGTCAAAATTTTCTTAATTTTCCCTATATGTGGGCCATGTTCCAAAACACACACTCTACCATATGTTTTGCTGTCATCAAAAGGATGATCACATTTATAACTGTTAGCCATACAATGGTAATTATAGCCTAACAGGGGCATGTATCTACTTCCCCATTCATTAATAACTCTTTTACTAACTCTAGACATCATATTCACATCATACCCTCTATCCTTAAATAAAGATGTAATATATAACACTTCCTCTAACATTTCAGAATGGTCAGATGTCATTCTTATGGGGCATATAATTTGCCCTTTATAAATGTTGAGAAATTGATTCCTCGGATGGTTACTGGTAAATTCAAGGTAACTATTAGAGAATGTATTTTTCCTGTAGATTCTAGATTTGAAGCCTTTTTCTCCTTTTGAAACATAGGTGTCTAAATATGGAATACCTTGATGGTTAATGGATGATGTGAATTTAAGATAGTCACTACTCTAGTTCAGATAATCCAGAAATTGATCTAGTAAAGTGACACTACCATCCCATAGTATGTAAATATCATCCAGGTATTGAGAGTAATATTTAATATGTTTCATATATACACTTTTAAACACCATAGTTTCCTCCCAGTCTAGCATTACCAGGTTGGCGTATATGGGAGCATAAGCTGCTCCCATTGCATCGCCCCTGGTTTGCCTAAAAAATTCTCCCTCATAATATATATAATTATGTTCTAATACCAGTGACATCATATCCAATAAAAAACAAGCTTTATCCCATTCTATGTCAACATACTTGTTAATACTGTTGGCAAATGCTTCTAAACCTTCATCTTTTGAAATACATGAAAACAAATCTATGACATCTATAGTAACAAACAGTAAATCATCCTTCCAAAGATATACAGGATAATTTTTCAAAAATTCCCAAGGGTCTTTAACCAGATGTGGTATTTTTTCATAAATGTGTTTGAGATAAACATCAATAACGGAACCCATGGGAAACATTTTTGATTTACTGCCTGAGATGATTGGTCTGAATGGGGGGGGTTTCCATATCTTTGTGAACTTTCGGGATCCCTACTATTGATGCTAAAGTGGGATACTCTACTTTAATAAATTTATAAATGTCCTCCGTAATCCTATTGTCTATCAAAAATTCTTCCAAATGCATATCTATACATTTATATGCTATATTGATTTTATTAAGAGAAACTACCTTGTAGTTTCCTGACATATGTAATAGAGCATGCGGTTTGGAAGAATACCATACTGCCGTATATGACAATACCACCCCCTTTGTTGGGTTTCATAACCCTAATCTTTCTATTTTTCCTCAATTCTTGAAGAACCCTATATTCTTCCAACGATTGATTAAAGTTGGTCTTAGTACCACAAATGTGGTTCTGTAACTTATATATCTGTTGGGTGACAGACTTGTCATATGACGAAATGATAGGATGCATAGGGGGCACAAATGTGCTCTTCATTCTTAAACCTTTGGATACTACATCTTTGTTGTAAGATCTAGAATAATTTGTTGAATCCTTAAACATTACTGCCAAATTAAGTTTTCTGATATACCTCTTGATCTCACTAAAGCAGTCCACAAGTCTAAATTTAGTAGTAGGGATGAATTTCATCCCCTTCGAGAGTAAATCAAAATGAGAGAAATTTAATGAAAAGTCTGTGTAGTTGTAGATGTTAAAGTTCCTATAAGTGTATACAATACCTTCTTTCACTATACTCTGTCTTGTATTGTAAACAATATTATCATTGGAGGTCAATATCTTTTTCCCTCCCTCATTTGTGGGTCTCTCATGTCCCTATATACTGGTGATGCCCGTAATTCTCCTCATAATTTTGTCTTCTCCAATCCCCCCCCATTTCCAATCTCTTTGGTTCCCTCTGTTGTCCGCTTGAAAAAAATGCATTTTTTTCTTCCCTTTGATGTATATAATGGGAGTTACTATTGTCAGGAACATCAGTATGAGTATACTTGAAATCCTTATTAATGCCCTTACTCTTGTCCCAAGAATAAACTCTACCCTTATTGTATTGTTCAATGTCTCTATAAAATTTTTTATTCTTACGTATAATATGCTTTTTAATGGAATTATCAGCCATATTGAACTGTTTAACATACATTTTTTCTTATTGCGGGAACAATAAATCATTTCTAATCATCTCATTCAACTCTTCCACTTCATGCATAAGTTTAGCCAACTTTTCATCATTAAACTTGATTACCATTTGCATAAATTTTATACCATATACCTTATACAATATTAGGACATCTCTACATTAATCTCCTCCTTAGACAATCTCGCTCAACTTCACACACTTACCCAAAACTCTTTCCTCTGTGTGGAAAATTGGCTTACTAAAAAACAGCTTATACTTAACCCCCCCCCCAAAAATAAAAAAACTACTACTTTTCCTTGCAAGTTTTTTCTCTCTCTTTACAAAGCTACCTTCACCATCTCATCAGTAAACAACATGATTATTAAAGTTGAATCCCACACAAAGATGATCAGTTTAAATTTGACTTACACATTCAGCACTGTATTAAAAAGACTAAAATTAGCTTGCTTTACAGGAACAAAAAAAATCCTCATTACAGAATCCAAACTCTCACTGGCACAGGCATACATTTTACCTCGCCTTCTTTATGCCTCTTCTATACTCACAAACCTACAAGCTACTCTAACCTCTAAACTAGAACAAACATAACAAAATTGCTCAATTTGCCTCAAACCAACCCTATACTTCTCACCACTGCCTTTCATTAAAAAATATGCAATGGATAGAATTCCCCCAACTACTCCTTCTCTCACAGCTTCACATAATTCACTCCATACTATACAAACCCACTACCTGCCCTGCTCTCTCTTGTCTAGTCACCTTTTGTACCCCAAAAGCAGCCTCAGAAGCTCTGACCAGCATCTCATGGATGTATACAAACCCAAAAAAATAGGAAAACTTCTCTATAAATACTCAGTATCTCTAGCCTGGAAAAAACTCCCTTACAATGTAAGAGTTACTACAAACAAATAGTTTCAAAAAAGCACTAAAAGATATGCTATCTGATTGGTGGATCTGGGCCTGCCTTGACCCTTCTTAACCCACCCTTTCCCTGTCAACTTCCCTCCTCTCCTGCCTTTTACCTTGCTAACACGCTTACTAATCCTCACCACTAACTCCTAAGCTATCTTACTCCTCATCTTATGCTTCTCAGCATTAACAATTAAACATTGTTTTCTTTCCCCCTGTTCATTTCCTTATCTCTAATATGTTGTAGTCTGAGCTTCCAAGATTATTTCCATTATTATATATCCATCTCTATACAAAACTATGCAATTATTCTCAAGTTATGGTTTCTGTAAATGTCCTCCTTTCTGATATGATGTTGCTTTAGCCTCTTTTCCCAGAAACAATGTTATTTTATCTTCCTAAAATGAGTCCACTATTTTGCATTTTTTGCCTACACAACTAAGTTATGTTACAAATTGTATATGTAATCTATGTCTACTAATAATGTCTGTGCAATGCTCTGGAGCTTTTCTCCTCGGGTCTCTGCTGAAAATGGGCTCCTGGCTCAGACGGACTAACCTGATTAACAAATGTCAAATAAATACATACCTACATGCATACATACATACATAAATAAATATGAGATGACAAAAGGTATGCTGCTGCTAATTGCTATGTAAGGACAAAATATAACAGGAGATTACATATAAGCAAAAAATAAATAAATAAATAAATAAATAAATAAATAAAAGGTAAGCCTGAACATGTTTGAACAGTGTAGAGAAAAGGAAACAACATGTAAATACATCAGGGCTTATTTTTGGTGTGCACTGTGTGAACCACAAAATAACAACTGGAAATTACAAAGGTTGTCAGCAGTCAACTTTACCTTAGCCTAACAAAAACACTGGCATGTTATAAGGCTAAGATGCTGCTACAGAGTCACATTATTCAATTCATTATGGCACATAAATGAATATAATACTCGTTAACAAAATGACATAATTTAGATAACTGTACTAGTACTTTATTGAATCCAAACTATTCTAACCATGTGATCCTCTCCATCCCTAGAGAAAATAAACAATGTAATGCTGTTTATTGCATCAGATACTTATAACCTTTTGAAGCCAGTCTTGCTATTAGCAGTCACACTCTTATAATAGCTAGGATACACATTCTTAGCAACTTTTTGCATTTTCCAATACAGCCAAATAATTGGGATAGTGCAGTGTTGCAGATCCAGTCATATGTTTCTCTTCCCAAGACTGGAATATTATTGTATCATAATAACTAGGTTCAACTGGATTATACCATACTACATATCTTTAGTGTGTCTCTTCATATGCATATGCTAATTATCTTTCACATTATGTCTTTCTTTTGCATACTCATAAATGTCATTTTGTCCATGAAGACTCATCATATCAGTAGAGTAATATTAACACAAATCTCTCTTTGGATTTCAAAGCATAAATTATGCAACAATCCCCCAGATAAACTAATCTGCCATGCAGGACTAAAATAGTCCTGCATGTAAGTGGCAGTTTAAGAGGAGGACGGCAGTGCGCCATGCATAATAATGAAGGTGCGCTGCCGGAGCTCCAAATCCTACACTGAGTGTGGATGAGTGCAGACGGCGTGTTTGAGAGCAGAGCTCTCAGAATAAACATGCCCCTGCAAAGTAGAACAGAAGAAAGTGTAAATAAATGAGCAAAATTGCTCATAGATGTCCACATATCTCCAACAGTCCCCATGTGTTCAACAGCAACATTACATTGAAATAAAATGAAAAAACCCTTGTATTAATTTTTTTTAAAACCCCGAGTACAGTTAACCATAGGTGCGTGGGTTTGCCCATCGCTTAACTATGGTTAAAGCAGCTGAAAAGGCTGAAGAGGATAACAAGGAATATATATGCAAATGAAGCAGCACAGCAATAGTGGAGTGATTAGAGCTTCTGCCTAAAGAACAGGCAATCCCGGTTCGAGTCCCACTGCAGCACAAATCATTTTCTATGGGAATTCTGTACATGAACATATTTTTACATTGTTTTGCCATATAACCTACATAATAACATTTAAATGTGAACTGGAGTACTGCATGAAATGCACATGTGAAGTGTCAGTGTCATAATGAATAAGGCACTAGTAAGCAGGTCTAAGCACAAATAAGCAGTGGTAAGCATGTCTAAGTGCGTTTGCATGGGGTTAAGCATTGCCCACACAGATTAAGCAAAGTAGAAGCTAACTGAGTGTAAGAAACTGTATCCGGAGGTTAGCAGTGCTTACCATCATGCAAACCCTCTTAAAACTGCTTTAAAGTGCCTTAATCACTCAGGATCCAACGGCCCATGTTCTGCCCAGCAACAAAATAAACTGCCTCTGCAAGGCTCAAAATCAGGACCCTGTACACTGTAGTCACAGTAGTTAATGACTAAGCCATCATAGCAATAGATATGCATGAGGTATCAGCAAACTAATTCTCACCACAGGAAATCAAACCAAACATGTGAACCAAATCTATATACAGTGTGAAGTGGTATAACCAACTACATAACATAAATATGTGAACTGGAGTACTGCAGTAAGGCCAGATGTGAGGTGTTATTGCAACAAAGTGTTGAATTTCCCAGGACCGCAGACAGCGTATGTACACATGAATCAGGGATACAAGACACATATATAACAGGTAATCAGGAAGATAGCAATGCCAAAAGGCAAATACCATGCAAATCAAATATTAAGCACTGCTAAGCATTGCACAGCACTGCTACCCAGCCTACTGGCAGGATACTACCAGTGGAAGAAACAGTGTCAACCTGCAAAGTCAAATCCTAAACAAATGCATGTCCGTCCCTAGCAGAACGACCACAAACATACTGCTAAAAAGAGTCCTTGGGGTAACATACCATGCCTTACAGATAAGTAAAGAAGGATATGTATGTTTGTGGACTGAATGTGTGGGAACCCTGAAGATCCATGGGGTGAGACAACTTACACAATGGGTCCTGAGAATTGGAGAGTGGGCATTGTGTAGTGGTGTAGTGAGATTTGGATGGAACCTGTAGGAAGGATGATTGATGTGGAGGAGGGAGGGGGTGGAGGGAATAAAGGGTAAGGCATTATGGGCCGAGGCGTGCCGGGGTTGGATGGACCCATTCTAATGGGACCACCCCATAGATGTAAGCAAGAAAGGATTGGGGGAAACAGGAAGGTAACTGAGACATACCATTTCCCATGGTAAAGCATGTAATGAGTAATATGTATGTTGCATAACCCAAGGAATAACATATATATATATATATATATATATATATATATATATATATATATATATATATATATATATATATATATGTATATATATATATATATATATATATATATATATATATATATATATATATATATGATACACCAGTTAAGGATTACATATGTTCACAGGCTGTGCCAATGGGGGTGAGGGGTCCAATCAACAAATGTGTAACACGTAGCATCAACCCCCCCCCACCTAGACAGGTGAAACATACAAACACACGATACAAGTAAACACACCACTGCTTCCCAGACCACAGGCAGGATACTACCAGTGGGAGAGACCTGCCAAGTCTAATCTTGAAACAAAGACATCAATGTCCCTTGTGGGACACCCGAAGAATTAATGATCATTGGTGTCAGTCCATGTAACGATTTATCCAACCAGGCAGTGTATGTACATGGACCAGTAGGTTGGGCAAGCCTGATGACCCATGGGTTGAAACA
Organism: Protopterus annectens; assembly: GCF_019279795.1. Classification (NCBI taxonomy): domain Eukaryota; kingdom Metazoa; phylum Chordata; order Ceratodontiformes; family Protopteridae; genus Protopterus; species Protopterus annectens. The sequence goes on along the minus strand of NC_056735.1, from coordinate 812,301,753 downwards.
ACGTACGTCATGGGTCCCAACAGGTGAAGAGTGGGCAGTGTGTAGTGGTGTAGTTAGATCCCATCTACACCCACAGTAAGGATGAGTGCTGCAGAGGAGGGGCAGGTGGGGGAACTATGGGTATGCAATTATGGGCCTAGGCGTGCAGGTGTTGGCTGGCGCAGTTGTATTCGGACTGCCCCAGGGATGTAAGTAATATTGCAAATTGGGCAGAGCTTCTGCCCATACCTCTCAACCTCTAAGAGCAAAACCACTGGACAGAACCTAAACGGTTGGGGGGACAAATTGGGACAGAAAGCACATATTCCACTTACAACCTTAGAAAGCTGAGAGAATACTAGGTTATGCATTAGCATGACTCATCTGAGGGATGTGGAGACTTAAACCAGAATACTTGTCTGTATTTAATGTCTTCAGTTCCCAGGTATTTTCCAGTCAGGTGCAGATTGTAAGAGAAACACACCAATATTATGAAGCAAACTCTGGACAGGCTGTGGATTCTGTACAGTCAACAGGCATGCTTTCGCCTAATGGGCAGCCATTCCCGATATGGGTCCCACCGCAGGACAGTCCAGTTTACATGGCAAAGTACAGTATAACCATATGTGTTGTTGCATAACCCACTACACAACACCTATGAACACATGGTCACAACACCCCACTGTAGGTATGTAAGCCAATGTAATAGGCATCACAAGGTATTATTATAGTCCTCACCCCCACCCAGGGGTGTGAGAGTCAAATGCAAACACCAAATGCAATGCATATGCACAGCTGTTGTCTTAGACAACATGGCCAGCTGTGGACCTTCCCTGCAGCCATCCTGCATCCCTGGATAATTCCCCTACTAACACCCCCCTTTGTTCCCCATGCACACCATGTACCTATCAGTCCCTGTTCCATTTCTAATAATGTCTACAGTTACACGTAGGTGACACCCTCTTCCCCCACTATATTGCCAATATCTGGAACCCCAACCCATATGTAGTATCACAGCTGTCCCACAGGACACATGTAACTAACACATGAAGAAACACCAGAAGCACACCTGGAGCACCACAGGCTCACCTCCTTGTGAAACCCTCCCGCCCACCTCACACGCTATACCACTACATCAACTAGTGATACCGACACCTCTTGTTCTGTCTTACATGCACATCCCAACATCCAAAAAGCCTTCCCTATTGCTTCCCATCCAATTATACCTACAGGCTACTATACAGTTACAATGTCACCTCCAATACCTACCTACCTACTCCTTAGGTATTCCCCTCTACTGTACCACACAGGTATGGATTAACTACACCTACCCTGAATACCTGCATGTAACCTATCCAGACCTGTGAAGCAGGAATCCAATCTCACCTTAAACTGACCTTTGTCAACAGTCATACCTGACATGTAACCCTGATGTAAGCATGGATAATACCGACATTTTAACGTAAACTAAGCATGATGAATGGGGGATGTAGCTATGTTATGTCTTTTACCCTCTATGAATGTGAACATCCCAGTATTAATTGGAATAAGTAGCTGGGGTCAATGTGAAGATCTACACCCTCAGCCACCACTGACAATGGACAAGCATACAGTCCGATTGTCCCGGTTGACAGATGTGAACACAATTATTCAAACAAATTATTTCAAGGACCTCCAGCAGACACACTCAGCTAAAACCAGGTTTATTGTACAAAACGACAATTTGATCTGCTTATTCCTCTAGAACACACCGAGGTTAAGCTGACAAAACATTAAAAGCGTATTGATAAATGAAAAAATAAAAAATGAATAACACAAGTGATATGCTACAAAATGAACCAGCATGAAACGTACATTAAAAGAAACAAATAATGGTATATATGCTCGGCTTGAAGTCTATAAAAATGACCTGAAACTTCAGTTGATGTAATCTAAAATCTTGAGCTTCCTCAGAACATCTCAGTGAAGTATCGTCCACCTTTTAAAAACCTTTTGGGTTGCTATTCAACAGATGTGAACACAATGCACGATGTTGCACATGTGTATGTAGGAGCAAGTGGGTGTAAGCCTGTTTGGCCACCGGTATGCGAGTTCCACACTGGTGAAACAATGTAGAGGCTAACTCAGTGCAAAACGCTGCAACCAGAGGTCAGTAATGCTGTACTTCGCGGAAACCAGCACATACCCACCTACAAATGTTCTACTGTGCCTTAGTCACTCTGTAGCCAACATCTGTTGCTGTGGCCATTAACAAAAGAATCTGCATTGCCAGGTTGCAAACCTCCGACCCTGCACACTATAGTCGACACGAATTCCACTAAACCATGGCAGATACACATTCAGTTGTTGTAATCACAAACACATCATCCAGCACAGGCATCCAACAGTATAGGAAATGTATATAAGTGTGTAGATTAATTCCAGAATGCATGTGTCCATTGCTCAACCATAGTATTATGAACAGTCTATGTGCAACACAGAACAGTGCCTGTCCAATGATACTGTGAGAACAGTAGTCCTGCATAATACCAAAGGGAATAATGATATACGGTGCACACTGTGGGGGTGTGCGAGCATGCTTCATGCACAGTATGTCACACCTGGGGCATTGGTTCCGTGGAACTGAGAGATGAGGCTGGCCAAGTGTGTGAGCAGACTGCTGCTACACAATACCCTGGCAGGATTCTACCAGTGGGAGAAACACTGTAGAACAGCAAGGTCTACTCTTGACACAATAACAGGTCCGTCCCTGGTGGGATGAACCAACAGTTGTGGGTCACATCGATGTCACCACCAGTATCGGAGGAGGATCAAGGAAAGGCTGGTACGTATATAGACTAAACAGATGAAAAGCCTGCAGACGCTTGGGTGGGGACCATATCCTGGAGGTGTACTGAGACATGCAAGAGGGAAATGTGTGGAGGTGTGATATGGCAGAACTAATTACCGGGGAATGGATGGATGCTGTGTACGTGGAGCTTGGGAGTTGGGGGAAGGGAACACGGGTATGTCATTATGGTAGACATATGCAAATGAAGCAAAACAGCAATAGTGTAGTGGCCAGAACAACCACCTAACACGCACGCATGCCCGGGTCGAGTCCCACTGCAGCATATCCTATTTTTTATGTGATATCCATATGTTAACATCATTGTGCTGTAAACCTACTAAGTAACATTTATATTTGCACAGGAGTACTGCCTTAAATGCACACGTGAAGTGTCATAATGACTAAGGCACTAGTAAGCATGTGTAAGCGCATAACAGCAGTAGTACACATGGATAAGCAGTTGTAAGTGTGTGTACATGTACTTGCATGGGGGTAAGCATTGCCTACATAGATTGAGCTCAGTAGATGCTAGCTGAGTGTAAGGAAACACAACCCGAGGTTAGCATTGCTTAGCTTTGCGCAAACCCATGCACCCCCGCACACACAACTGCTCAAATGTCCCTAACTCACTCTGTATCCGACAGCCAGTGTTCTGCCCTGAAACAAAATATACAGAATCTGGAAGGCCCACACCCGGGATGCTGCACATCATACACTCTGTTATATACCATTAAACCATGGAATATGTACATAACCATTCATTTCACATACATATAATCCAGCACAATCAGTCAACAGCACAGGAAATGTAGTAATAACACATCACGCAACCTCTTAATGCATGAATCCTGGACATAGCACATCATAATGTGGCTACATATAGGGATATCTGTCATATCTTGCACTAATACAATTGAAACGTTGCAAGTTACACAGTTATATGTAATAGAACAAATATATTGATGGAGATAATATGTCTGAAACATGTACGTGCCGGCACGAATGACTGACCTCAGTCCTAAGGTCATCCATGTCAATTGCCAAGAGAATGAGGTACAGGCCACACATATAGGCTGAATATGCATGGACATATGGACAGCTATACATCTGTAAATTTAGAGAGATAGACAGCTATAGCTATATGTATGTGTATGTATGACTCACAAATAACCATATAACAGCAATCATACATAGAATAATATGTTCAGTGTATATAACCATTATTTATATATATATATATATATATATATATATATATATATATATATATATATATATATATATATATATATATATATATATATATATATATCTACATACATAGAAAGATATATATGGATACATATACATAGCTAGAGCTATGTCAACGTCCAGTTCTATCCCTCTATATATGGGGGTTTAACATATTTACTTATGCAGATATGCATATATATATATATATATATATATATATATATATATATATATATATATATATATATATATATATATATATATATATATATATATATACATACATACATACAGATAGACATGTGTATATGATTTCCAAATGGGAACAGACTCCTGGACCACTCCGTACTACATAACAGACCATGAGCACAGTTCATGGGGGTGGGGGCACAAATGAGGGACACCTGGTAACTAACAGGTATGCTGCGCAATCCAATATCCAGCACATGCAGTACTTGACAGCAGGACCCACCACAACACAGCTACAATGCTCCAACAGTAATCCATGTCACCTGTACATGTCAGGCCATTATCTGTAACATATCATGCAGATACGCCATTGTACCGCAGGGAATGTACTATGTTGAAGGGCTATGCATTACAATGGTACAGATATGCACACACATCCATAAATTGACAATCATGTGCAGGTATATATATATATATATATATATATATATATATATATATATATATATATATATATATATATATATATATATATATATATATATATATATATATATATATATATATATATATATATATATATATATATATATATATATATATATATATATATATATATATATATATATAGATAGATAAGATATATGGGATATATGGGTACACAACACATATACACAGAAAAAGGGTATTAGTAGCCATACATATGTAGAAGTAGTGTGGACGTACTGGGTGCAATGTATATTCCCAGCCACAAGCCCTGTAACTGGTACCTGTGACATGTGTGGTGTGGCAACCAGCCCCACAAATGGAATACTTACATTGCACATATATCCACTCACAATTCAAAGGACATGACATGACACACAGGTATGTATACACAGACAACCATTATTTGTGTACCATACAATAATGTATGCCATTACTGACAGCACATGGATGCTGATGTATATAACCAGTGATGGATTCCAGGCCCACACAAAACAGTAGATGCAGACAGTGCGGATATATAACATACTATGGTGTCCAGGCTAAGCCCTTCAATTTGTACAACAGTAGACAAAGGATTTGTCTACACAATACGTAACAGTCAACAATATCAGATGTAGTTCAGCAGTCTCCAATTACACCCTGTAGTCAAGCCCTAGGGGGACTTTCATTACTCGTGGTAATGTCAATGTATCTGACACATGTATGGTCCCTGTCCAACAAATGTTGTGGGTGTCCACGGTATGACTGGGATGATAGTAGGAATGCTAGCAGTAGTTAATGAAAGGCCATTACCTACCAACCCCTAACTGTATCACAACAGGAAAAAGGCTGCCATATATGTGGAGGACAAAGGCAGGAATGCAGGGCCATACCCGCAATATTGCAGTTACCCTGGAACATGCTGGTGTTACAGGATGTATTGCAACATACCCTTATGCAGGAATAAGACATCAGGGACACAAATGGATATAGCCATGTACTGCTAGCATGCAACACACACACATTGCCAGTGTAATACCTGACACAGGACCTGTGTGGTGGACAGCCAACACATGATAGCCACACCTCTGTCCAGCTAGAGGATAGGCCCACAGTAGTGAGCTATGTACAGACACACACACCCTGTAATACCAGTACTATGCAAAGCATGACACCACTCTACTCACAGTATGCCTGTATGTCCTGATCTTCCTACATATATGTGGCTGCCCTGAGTGTGCAGGTTATCCTGTAAGAGATATTGCTACCTGCTCTCTGTAACACTGATGCCCACACACAGGCCACACACAGGAAGGATGTCCATCACACAGGGAATATACAGGGAATACGACCACATGATGTAGGGATTCATAGTGGGTGGTTGCCATGACAGTGGTAATTGGAAGTACTACACATGTGTACTCAGATATATAGATGGCTATCTGGATAAGTACATGTCCATATCGTCCCACCATATGTCCTGGACATGAAGTGTAGCCCTACCCCAGCCCCTATAGTCCCAATGTAGCAGTGCAAGTGGATGTCTGGTTTGTATAGCTAGTATATTAATAGACATTTGCTACTGTCATTGGGATTGTTGTCACAGACACGGTGTGTGTGGAAGGTGACATCTGCTCATTACATGTGTGTCATTAACTACTGACAGACATCCTATGGTTATCATGGTACAGTACCTGCATATATAGCAGGCTCAACAGCCATGTCACAGCACAGGGTAGGATACAACTGTGTGACAGTGCATAACCACAACCAATGTGAATACAGCCACATATGGTATGCTAGCATAATAGTACATTATTTGGACTATCTGTCCTACACCATCCTCATATGTGCCACTCACAGAATGACCCTACATATACTAGGCTGCTACACAGTCTGATCTGATGGCTGTCTGTGGTATGGGACATATGTGTGTATGGCCCTAAACACATGTAAGGTAAAACGGTACCATACAGTGGGGCAGCATGTAACATCAGACAGAAGGGGAGCTAAAACAATGACATCTACTACAGTCTGTACACAAAATACACACACTGCCAACATTCACCATCACTACACAGAGGTCAGTACTGTACAAACATCCACAGAATGTCCAGGGTATGGCATTAAGTGTAACCCCTACTGTACATGACATGTGTAGCACTCTGATATATCACTGGCGTGTTATCAGATATGATGACACTATTTACGGTGTACAGCACATATGCACCACTTCATGCATGACATATGTACAAATGTTGATAGAGGTGTGACTGACAGCACATACACAGGGCCAGTATAGACATGTTGCTGTGATACCCTCATTAATCTACCATTGTAATGGGGTTTGTTGCAACATATGTAGTCAGTAACTGTCACAGCCTTCACCATGAACAGACTGCAATCCTCAGACTACCTTCTGCATTCCACAGTTAGATGCATCATGAGTGTGCAGGTTCTCCTGTAAGAGATATTGCTACCTGCTGTCTGTAACACTGATGCCCACACACAGGAAGGATGTCCATCACACAGGGAATATATATACAGACTAACACATGAAAACAAAGGCACAACACTGCCCAGTCTGCAGATGACCCTGCAGATGGGGATTCCTGATATACATGGAACTGACATGGCAGGTATTGTGACATGTACGACAGGCATATCCAGACAAACACTGTTAATCCAACATTACTCTATATGCAGTTAGCAGCACTTACAGTTCTGTAGTCAGGTCAGGCACATCCTCTTCCTGTTTTTTGCCCCCTTTCCACAGTGTATGTTGTTAGAGGTAAATCACCAACCCATCTGAAATGCTGTTTGCCAAACAACAGTTCCAGCTCCTGCTCACAGTGACAAACAAGGGCCAACACCACCAGGATGTTCCCAGGTATAGCAGTGCGTTTCCATGCAATTGGCTATGGGAATGTTACCACACCTGTTCCACATGCAATGGGCTAGGGAAGGGCTGCAATTCATGCAGAGGCCATCAGCTGATCATGAGCATCACTTTAAATACACATGCTGCTGCCTAAGCAATGCAGGTGTGGGCCTCTGCATCCTCCAGAGATGGAGTGGGGGAGGCAGACAGAGGTGAATACATGTCAGGGAAGGCTGGGAGGGTAAAACTGACATATGTTTGTGTCACACACCTATCAGCACAGGGTATCAAACACCCGACAGCTATGTACTGCTATCACAGTTTGATGCTGTTATTGGATGCGCCACATGAGTTATCTGGTGGGGTGCACTCACATCTGCAACAGGGATATGATAGATATACAGTAGGTGACAGTGGCGCATACACATTAACACACTTGGCAGGGCCAGGAGTGCAACTCGTCACTACTGAGATTGTCACAACACATCAATGTGCAGGGAACATATGCACCACACGGGTGATACAGAGGTCATATGGGCAGTGAGTATGAGGGGGGTGTCAGGCATAAGGCAGCATGCTTCAATGTGCCCTGGGGGGGAGTAGTGCATGTGGATGTGGACATACGCACCATACAGCACACACACGAATACACAGGGTGCCAGTTCAGACATGCATGGGTGCATGTCTGCACGGGTGTGTGGTGGCCAACAGTGCCAGCAGGCTTTACAAGGGTAGGCGATGGGTATACCTTGGCATCAAGCCACATGACAATGGTCTACATTGTGGCACAGGCCTGTAGCTTCTGCATTTGCCCACACAGGTGGGTATTGCATCCATCATTCAGTTACCTGGGTGACTATTGTGTGTGGCCAATGCTGTGTATCACTTGCCATGTATGTGTTCCCTAGTCCATGACTTGGATGGTGTCTAGGATGTGCACACCTCCTACATGCATGTACAGTGACATGTGGAACTGTACCTGGGGTGTCTGGCCCAAGCTGTGAAAACAGCTTATCATCAGATGTGCCAGTCTTGCCTACATGTGGCAGGGAGTAGCACTGGTCAGCATATTTACCCTGCACCTACATTGATAGCATGCTAACAGCATTTCCTGATGTCAGTGTCATCTGTCCATACAGGCCATGTTGTCAGGCATGGTATGTCCATTGTGAGTCACATGTGAAGGCACAGTGGGGTTGCTAACTGTGATAGGCAGGCTTTGATGTCACATGTATGGGTATGGCTTTGCACCCCAGCCTCTCAGCTATTTACATCTGTTATCCCTGTATGGTTGACATTGTGATATATAGAAGGGCCACCATAAATGAAATTAGCAAAACCCCTCCACATTGCCCACAGACTCACAACCACCTCTAAACAGGATACGAGTTACAAACAAGCACACACACACACACACACACACACACACACACACACACACACACACACACACACACACACACACACACACATACACACACCTGTCATGTCTGGGAGTAGAACCCCATCTAACTAGTTTACTATAATACAGCACTGCGCAGTTATATTACGTGCCATGGACATTACTGAAGTACATTTTTCCCAAAGGTCTATTTCTCAATTAATGACATCAGCAGGACTACCAAAGTAGGGCATTCGTAATGTACTGCGGGTGAGTAGCTTATAATGCATTGCTCCATACACAGACACTGAGCCACACACAAAACATCCGGAACTGGCATGGATGGAGATGGAACACTACCACCGATGTTCTTCATGTCTCACTGTTGCAGTCATTACATTTGGGTAGTCTGCTGGCAGGTTGTCCTCAGTCGGCCTGAATTCCAAAGTCTTGGGTCCTGCATTGGTTGCTGTCGCCTTTTCCATGACATCAGGTCATCAGGGGTATAAAATAAGCAGTCGATGCCATTTTCTTTAGTCTTTATTGTTGCGCGATGCCCAAAGCAGAAGCATTTCGCAAGTGCCGGTCGGCCGACTCCTGAAATATTCGAGTTTGAGTTTCAGAACCAAAGTCTTCACTAAAGCTAATTATCCCATTGGGGAAACTTTTTTCTTGCTCCATACCGATGACAGAAAAAATTGATAATTGTATTACTTGTGGGAAGCAAATACCGTATAAGGATTTCCATTTATACTGCATTCCTTGCCTAGACCCTGATCACAGCATGCCTGGCTGTCAGTTTTGTGCTAGATTTAACCAACACACTATTAAGCGTCAGTATATTTTTGCCTCAAAGTAATTTGGAAACAGATTTAACTACCCAGAAATGTCGTCGGATAGCAATCCGACTACTGGAGTACATAAAAAACACAAAGAAAAGGACAGAGAGAGACAGTCGAGGTCCAAAACCGATGACGAAGCTTCTGCTAAGCCAGTCGCCGGTAAGCCAGTACTCTGTGAGGTGCTTTTGCAGCCCCTGATACCTGCTATTTTCAAGTTGCAGGCCCCTACCGACACCCATGTGGAGTCCGGCATGCCACGACATACTCAAAGTATTGTAACCCATGGATGTATCTCCCTCGGATGGGTCCAGAGCCACTGAGCAGGCACCGGCTTCTGACGGTGTATTCAGGCCTCAACATTTTTATATCAAACCGACAACAGCTGCAAAACCAAAGACAAAAGCAACTTCTAAAACTAAAAAAATGACGCATGAGCCACAAGCACAGGCCTCTATTCCTAAAAAACAGATGATCAAAATGGCTGAAGACCTTATTACCTTGATCAGGGGTTCCCATCCCCCTCCAGATAAGAGGCCTAGGCAAGACACTGATTATGAATCTTCAGATCAGGTTTCTGTTTCTTTTAATTCCTCTTCTGATCAGGAATTATCTATAACTCCCTATGAGGATTCTGATGCAGCGGAGTCTATACCATCTGCATCACCTCCTGAGGATTATTCATTTGGAGAAACCTTGCATACTTTGAGGGAGCATTTTCACTGGGAGAGTCGAGATTTCCAGAATCAAAAAAGAGGCTCAGGGATTTCCTTCTTCTCCCTCAGCAAAGACCTTTAGCCATACCCCCTGTTTTAGACATTGTGGATGATGTGTTTTCGGAGTCAAGCTTGACCCCTGACTCCTTACCTCTGGCTCCCAGCAAGCCTGTCATATAGTACAGGGTCCTTGACTCACACACAGTTTTATTTAGGAACCCTGCTGCTGATTCTGAAACTATTTCACAGGGTCCAAAGGAAGTTAAGGCCTCAACAGCAAAAAATCCTACCCCCTCTGACAGAGATTCAAGGGCACTGGGTAGATGGGGGAAAAAGTTTATACATCTGCAACCTTGGCAATTAGGGCTTTAAACTGCCAGTTTCATATGCTCAAGTATCAACAACATGTTATGGGATTGCTGAAACAGAAAATTATGTTGATTTCTGAATGTGCAGAAAATAAAGAATTGCAGGAATTATTGCATGCAGCTGAACAGGTTGGAAAGCATACTTTGCAATGTGATTTTGATTCCTTAGAGGCCTCCTGCAGGGCCACAGTTACTGGATCTGTGATTAGGAGGCATGCCTGGCTAAAGGAACAAAATTTGCCTGATCATGTTAAAGCTAAATTACTAGATGCATCTTTACAGCATGATACTCTGTATGGTATTAAGGCAGAAGAGATTTAAAGAAAATGGAAAACAAAGCTAAGTCTATGCAAACTGTAAAAGACTTCTTACAAGTGCAGCCACCAAGATTCAGTAGACACTGGCCTACAAAAAATTGGTCCTTTCCAGCATCAGATAGAGCTCAAAGGGGCAAATCCAGATGCCCTAAGGGTTCCAGATACCAGGCACAAGATTCATACAGGTCAAAGCAATGGGGCACTTCTACCTCCAAATCTGGAGGAGATAAAGTGCAAACCTACAGAAAATAGTCCCAATGACTTCCCTCTGCCTTTACCAAGCACTCATCTTTTGGTAGCACCCTTAGGGGGAAAATTAGCACTTTTTGCTCAAAATTGGCAGTTAATAACCCAGGACAAGTGGATGCTAAACATTGTATCACAGGGATACAGATTCCATTTCCATACTCTGCCAATGGTAAACGGTTGCCCAGATCTGCCAAAAAAAATCAGTGGGCAAAGGCACAGAAACAGGTTACGTCCCTCATGGATATGGGGGCCATTCAGCCAGTACCAGAACAGGAAAAAGGACAAGGTTTTTACTCAAGACTGATCTTGGTACCCAGAAAGGACAAGGCCTGGTGGCCAATACTGGATTTATCGATCTTGAACACATACCTGGACATTCCAAAATTCAAAATGCTGACTTTGCAGCAGCTTCTGCCCATGCTGGGCAAGAATGCTTGGCTGGTGACATTAGACCTAAAAGAGGCATACCTGCATGTCCCAATAAGGCAATCGTGCAGAAGATACCTCAGATTCAAGGCTGGCTTAATGCATTACTAATTCTCTGCACTGCCCTTTGGCTTATCTACTGTGCCCAGGGTCTTTACAAAGTGCCTGGCACCAGTAATTACATTTTGCAGACAAAGAAGTATACAAATATATCCTTACTTGGATGACTGTCTCATTCAAGCAGAGAACAAGGACATTCTTCTTCAACACCTGGCATTTGTGGAAAGGCTTCTAACATGCCTAGGGTACACAATAAATGAAAAGAAATCACAACTGGTACCCTCTCAAAAGATAACATTCCTGGGTGCAAGCTTGAATACAACTGCCAAGATGGCTTACCTCATGCCAGACAAGCAAAGGCAACTGACTACTTACTTCAAACTGATGGCAACAAAACCCAGTTATCTGCAAGACAAATTCTGCAGACTTTGAGCTTCATGGCATCCTGCATCCTACTGATTCCATATGCAAGACTGCATATGAGGAAACTTCAATGGTACTTAAAAAGTTTATGGAGTCAACATTGTCACAGTCTGGAAACAATGATCCCTCTCATTCCCTGCCTACAACAGGAGTTTCTATGGTGGGCAAAGGCATGTCACCAAAACATGAGATGGGCCTTCACTCTACCCCCTGCCAGCCAAACCTTAACAACAGATGCATCAAATTATGCCTGGGGGGCCCACATGGTAGGAAGATTCATTCAGGGCATATGGACCCCAAAACAAATGCATCTACATATCAACCAGAAAGAGATGATAGCTGTTCAAAATGCCCTGACAGCCTTCAAGGACTTACTTCATCCAGGACAACTACTGATAAAGATGGACAACACCATGGTCATGTGGTATATAAACAAGCAGGGGGACATGCACTCATACCCCCTTTGCAGATTAGCCATGGCACTGTGGGACACAGCTTTGACTTTCCAATTATATTTTCAAGCTCAATTCCTGCCAGGAAAGCAGACGATTTAAACAGAAACCTTATGGATCCTCACGAGTGGAAACTAGAACCACAAGTCTTCAGCATGATAACAAAGAAATGGGGGAGCCAAGACATAGATCTATTTGCCTCTCCTCAAAATTATCAATTGAAAAGATTCTGCACAAGGACTTATCACAGACAAGCGTGGAAAGTGGACGCCCTATCCTTCAGTTGGAAAAACCTATCAGTTTACACCTTTCCTCCTCTGCCTCTTCTTCCCAAGGTCCTCCTAAAAGTCAGACAAGAAAAACCAAAGATGATACTAATTGCCCCAGACTGGCCCAGCCAATACTGGTACCCAATCCTAAGGAACTTGTCTCAATACCCAGCTTGGACCTTGCCTCAAAGACCTCAACTACTGTCCCAGCAAAACAATCAGATCCTGCACAATCAACTCCAGACACTGAACCTGGCAGCATGGCTGATCATGTAGTTATACAAACAACATCTCTCAGTAAAGCTGTGATGGATGTCATTTTGGAAGCCAGAAGGCCTAGTACTAGAAAATCTTATACTGATAAATGGAAGAGATTCTGTGCTTGGAATCAAGCACAAGGAACTGATACAGCAGAACCAAATATTCCTCAGATATTACAATACTTGACTGAGATGGTTGACAAAGGCCTATCTTTCTCATCAATTAAAATCCATACCTCTGCCACTTCAGCTCATTACAATACAAAGCCATCAATCTTTTCTCATCCTTTACTAAAGCAGTATCTTAGTGGAGCCAAAAATTTAAGGCCTCCTAGAAGATCACCAGTACCTGCATGGGACCTTAATTATGTGTTGGAAAAGCTCACCCTGCCTCCATTTGAACCAGCTGCTACTGCTGGTATAAAGTTCTTATCATGGGAAACAGCTCTGCTACTAGCAATTACTTCAGCAAGAAGAGTCTCAGAGCTACAGGCTGTCATGGCTGTTGAGCCTTTTATCATATTTTACCCAGACAGGGTGTCTCTGAGGACAAATCTAACATTTATGCCTAAGGTGAATTCCAGTGTGGCTCTTCCGAGTGACGCTCCCAGGTGCATCTGCAGTTACCTCCTACTGCTCCTAGGCCAATCCAAATATTGCTTGTTCATATTAGCATTAATAACCCAAAACCATGCTATATCAGGTAGGTCAATCAGAGTATTTTATCTTAAAAGCACACGACTGTATTGATAACTGTATTATCTGATGTCCTGTAGTATTATAGTATTTTGTAGATTAGAAAAGTGCTTTTTTCCTTTTAAAAGAAAGACAAGCCACTTAAACTACTGGTAGTGTACTGTATACAAGAGGGAATGCCAAACTGTTCATCTGCCAACCTTTTATCCAAATCTGCAGAACAAGGGAGAGAGAATTATGCATTCCTTGGATGTACACAGACAGCTAAGATTCTACTTGAGCAGGACTAAAGCTCTAAGAAAAACTGAGCAATTACTAGTGACATATGCTGCAGGATCAGAAGGAAAGGCTATTTTAATGCAGACTATTTCAAAGTGGATAAGCCACTGCATTCGTTTCTGCTACTTACACCATGATAAACCTGTGCCCAAGGGCATTAGGTCTCATTCCACCAGAGCTGCAGCTACTTCAGCAGCCTTTCTCGGAGGGGTACCAACCAAAAACATTCTAGAGGCTGCTACTTGGAGTTCTGTTCACACATTTACAAAGCATTATCATTTGCCTCTGTACTCAAGTCCAGGGCAGGCTTTACCACTGCAGTTCTGCAGGGCCTTATAGCCGCACCTAATGCTGTTTAGCTCCAGCCTCCCAACCATAGCTTTGGGATTCTACCCAAATGTAATGACTGCAACAGTGAAACATGAAGAACATAGTACAGTTGTGTACACTTACCATAAATGTAGATGTTCGAGTGTATTCACTGTTGCAGTCCAGGTTACCCACCCGCCATCCCCCTTTCATTCTGGAGTTTATCTTTCCTTCTCTATCTTTTACAATCTATGTGGTGTATTTGCTTGTAGATGAAGGTAAAATTTATATTGATGCATGTATATATAGTTTATATACATATATATTTTTGCTATTTTTTTGGGAGCACCTGACATCTGGGGCAAGAAAAACTAAAGAAAATGGCATCAGCTGCTTGTTTTATACCCCTCATGACCTGACGTCATGGAAGGGGAGACAGCAACTGATGCAGGACCCAAGACTTTGGAATTCAGGCTGACTGAGGGCAACCTGCCAGCAGATTACCCAAATGTAATGACTGCAACAGTGAATACACTCGAACATCTACATTTATGGTAAGTGTACTCAACTATACTTTCTAAATTACACTACAGCAGTATGCAGTTAAAGAATGCACTACGGCAATTACTGGACTACCACTTTCCCAGAGGTGTACTTCTAGGTGAGTGACATCAGCAGCTTTTCCAAAGTAGAGTATTTGTACTGTATAGAGTGTGAGTATCCCAAAAAGCATTGCTTTTTACACAGTCAGAGACACACACATAACACACACAGTTGCTATGGCTGGGGTTCAAACACCTACCTAACCAGTTTATCACACTACAGCAGTACGCAGTTACAAAATGTGCTACAGTGATTATGGGGCTATTACTTTCCCAGCGGTGTACTTCTAGGTGAGTGACATCAGCAGCCTTACCAAAGTTGAATATATGTATTGTACAGAGTGTGAGTAGCCTAACAAGCATTTCACTCTATACAGTCAGAGACAGACAGGCACGCACACAAACACACACTCACACAATTGACAGGTCTGGGGTTAGTACTACTACCTAACTACGCTATCACTACAGATGCATACAGTTATGGGATGCACCATGCATATTACTGAGCTATAGCTCTCCCAAAGGTGTAATTCACATTGGATGACCTCAGCAGGCTTGTCATACTACTGCTATGGGGAGGGCAGTGTGTGCATGGGCCATACCCTATTCATGTAGGGGTTGACATATCACATCCGGGCACACATGGGGTCATATGTCACAGGTGCATGTATACAGCTACTAGATGGCTGCTTCCTTGTACAGTCTTGTTGCACAGCTGGCACATACAACACATATTTTGTCATGCTGACAGGTACTGGTGGCTAGCATCCGCAGTCAGTTACATCCGCACCTCCTGTGTTGGGGGCCCTTTGGCTGTGTGCCATTTGGGACAGGCCGGCATGGCTCCTTGTCACGGTCAACCTCTTCCACACATCTATGCCCGTGTACCTGTGGCTTATTATAGTGTGTTGTCCTTTCATATATGTCTGTATTCCTATCCACTGTGTGTGCAAGACAGGAGTGGTATATACTGACATGTATCTGCACTGAGAACTGCAACTTCCAGATAAGTCTGGTCCACTGGTGTTTGCAGACATGGCCTTCATGTGTTTAAGTATGTGAGCATGCCCACTATGACCTCTCAGTATGTTGTTGACTGACATTGCCTTCATTCCTCCAAGTGTGTGAGCATGCCCAGTATGGCCATCTGTGTTGCATGTGTGGATCACATCCATGTTGTTTTTTACTGCAGTGGACCTTTTGTTGTACACCAACAGGTAGCATGCTGTGTCTGCAGGGTATCCATTGGTCATTTGTCATTGACTGTTGCTACATTTCTGCATAGTGGGGGTGGGGCACCTGACTGTTTCTACTGTTCTACACAGAAGTTGGGGGGACACACCTGACTGTTACTCTAAGTGTACGTTGGATGGGGAACACACCTGCCACTTGTACACATTTGCCAGGACTGTACTGGTATGTCAGGTACTCCATTTCAGTCTGTAGTCTTACTATCCTGCTGGCTAGGGCTTACCAGTGTACTACAGATCCTAGCTTTGTTTACCTACATATTAGTGTCTGACTTCCTAGCCTTCACAACTTACATCCGACTGCCTGGCCTGCTGTGGTCTGTCTGTGTAGGCCTGGGGGAGGGGTTAACCATAACGCACATTCAGAGGCCATAGTACAGCACTTCTTTGTGTTTGTTTTCACCTGTCCTGCTTGCACAGACTGTTGTTGGGTATGTGATCATTCCTGACTGGCATGTGTGGCTCTTATGGACACCCCTGTCGCTCAGGCCATTTCCTGCAGTGGGGTTTGTCACCCTGTGTAGTACTGGCTACTATGATGACTCCAGTATGTGTTACAGATCTCATGATGCCACTATGGGTTGGGTGTCTGCTCTCCGCTGCCTTGACATCCATCCACCCAATCCCTTGCATGTTCACATCCATACCATAGCTACAGTAATAACACATTCTACTCCATTTGGCAAATGGTAGGTTAAATAACTTGCCTTGAGGGTGTGCCGGACTTGAGGATGGTGCTGGAGGGCTGCTTATGTCAGATGTACATAGTACACTCCCTATACATGGTTGGGCACAGGTAGTGTCATGTTTGGCATCCCTTTTACTGTCTGTGTGAGTCAGAGAGAGGTGTCATTCTCTGGGCCCCTACTGTGTCAGTGCATATGCTATGCATTGCCTTTTTTCCAAGGCCAGGGCATACTGGGCATGCCCCCTTCTGCCTACTGTGGCAGGCTCAAGTTGTTCCTCCTCTGAATCACTCTGTACCTGTACAGGCCTTGGCATTGGTGGGGGCTGTGTGGCCCTGCCCCAGGCTGTTCCTGCTACAGCTGTTTCTGCAGAATCATATTGTGTAGCACAGCACATGCCATTACTATTTGGGTACATGTAGCTGGTGAATACAGCAGGGCTCGACTGGATGTGTCCAGACACTGGAACCATGACCTGAGCATCCCAAACACATGCTCTATTATATGTCTGGCCTTTGCGTGTGCATCATTATGGCGTTGTTGTTCAGGTGTGTGTGCATTTCTGATGGGTGTCATCAGCCACAGCTCTAGTGAGTACCCTGCATCCCCCACTAGGTGACTATAGGGGATGTCCACATCAGTAAATCTGTGGTACAGCTGTGTCAGTTGCATATGTGTGAATCATCATAGCTTCCAGGGCAGCCAGCACACACATTCATTATAATGCCCTGGGCATCACATACAACCTGGCAGTTGATGGAGGGGATGCCCCTGTGGTCAATGTAGGCCCTACCTTGCTCACTGGCTGGTGCTTTGATGCGTAAGTGCGTGCAGTCTATAGCACCCACTACCCCAGGGCAGTTAGCTATTTGGTGGAAGAGATGCATATTGTGGGTCAACACCTCACGTGTGTTGAGGAAATATACATGCTCACTGACATGTGCTGACATGGCATCCAGGAACTGGTGGAATACTTTGGATGCTGATGCCTGTGAGATGCCCATGTTATCCCCAGTTGTGGTTTGGGAGGTACCTGTGGCTAGTATACCTAGGCCTACACATACCTTGGTATCCACTGGGATGGGTTCCCCTCGGCCAGTGTGGTGTGTCAGGTGTAGCCTGCACAGCTCAACGATTTGCTGTAGGAGGTCTCTGTCCACTCTATAACTCCACTATATCCATCTCATGTAGCCCCTGGTAGGTTACCCTGGGTCTGTACACTTTTCTCAGTCTCTTCACTCTGGGTTGTTCGGCAGCATTGACATCCTCACCACCCTCAGCCTCTTGCACATGTTGCTCTATGTTGCCTGCTGCAGCCCTTCTCATTTTGTAGGTTTGTTTTAAAATTTCCCCTCTTGTATACATCGGTGGTGTAGAATGTGGAAAAAAACAGGGGAATAGGTGTTTTCTTGGTTTATAGTGGTGTTTTGGGTTGGTCTGCTGCCTGTGTGACTAGCTGATTCTGATACATTTCACCTGGCAGCTCAGCTAGTTCTCCTAGATTACCTTCCTATTGCTGTTTTCCCTTCCCATTGCCTCCCTGTTTAGGCCTGCGTGTGCGCCACACAGACAGAGTGCTCAAATATGCACAGAGCTACTTTTTCCTGGTTAAACTTCCTTTTTTCTTCCTGTAAAACCCGGTGTGCAGCTTGCAAACCTGCTAGGCAGGTTTAGACACACCCCTAGCTTAGCTGTGCTAAGCTAGGAACAATCCCAAGCCACAGGTCTCCAATCCACTTACAGTATGCCTGACACGCACCCCTATGATGTCACCGATATCCTAGTCTTGCACCCAGCTATTTATACTCTTGCACTCTTGGGACCTGCCTCACACCCTGGGAAAATCTGGGATTCACTAACATTTCCCTCATTTGCATAGGATTGCCTGCTAATGCTTAGTTACATGTCCCACACTGAGCCTCCCCTCTTAGCAATATCAGTTTAATTAGACCTGGTCAACAAATGTAATATAAAAAAAATAAAATAAATAAATAAAATAAAACTTTAATTTATTGCATTGCATATCTTTGGAGCTTTTGTCCCTGGGCTTCTGTTGAAAAAATGCAATAGCGGAGCCGGACACACCCGGTCAACAAATGTAAAATAAAATAAAAAGCTTGCAAGCCATCTTGACTTACTCTAAACATAAGCCTAGCCAAAAACCTTTTGGACAATAATAAGAACACTTCATTATATAGGCCCCTACTATACATAGTGGCAAATTCACAGAAAAAAAAACTAGCATCCATTCTGAAAGACCAGTATCCAATTTAAACACAGCAAAGGAACACTCCTGTCTGTTGGTAGTGTAAGAAGACAGCCAAGATTCATAAAGCTAAATAGTTTAATAAACCAGAACTTGCATTGAAAAAAACATTCCAAAAGAAGCACCGGAGATGTTACAACTTTCAGTTAAGGGCTATTATTCCTTACATATATTGTAACTTTATCAGAACTGACATAATAACAAATTTCCAACATCTGAACCAGAAATACCGTAGAAGCCATGTCAATTCAGTAAACTACATACAGGCTTTACGCAAAGCCTACATGGAGTTTGCATGTGTACGCAGTGAGCACCAGCACTCATTACATATTCATGATGCTTGTGAGGATATTAGATATTTTATCTGTGCTAACACGACTGACTGAAGTTTTGTAAATGTAACTTATCCTGTGTTATATATGCCAGTATGACTAGCTATAACTTTGTTAATAAACTTATGTCTTTTGATTATCACTTTGATTTATGCAAGATGTTTGATCAAACAGTATTCTTCTGGCTGAGCAAATGTACATGTTTTTTAAAAAGAATTCTGAATGCATGTTATGCCAGAGTCAGCTGACCTAGATGTGATGTGATTGTGTGCCACACTTAAGAGAATAAAATCTTCACAACAGCTGTTTGTTTACTTTTCAAAGTCTGATATGAGAGAGTACAATTCTCATAGCAGCTTCCTGTTAATTTTAAAAATCTGCTATAAAAGTAGGTTTTATGTCAGTTAATGTTCATTAGTTGAGTAGTTGTGTAGTAGTTCAGTTGTTTTAGAGTTATTCAGTTATTTCCAGAGTAGCTGTTCCAGTCGCTCAGGAAAGACAGCCTGGAGTGTGGGCATAATTTCTCATCTTGCCTTGGAGTGGTAGTATAATCTTGCCTTGCTCAGTTATTTAGATTAGACAGGAACAGTTAATCTTCAGATCGTCAGGGAAATCAGTGTGAGATATATCCTATAGTGTTGATTTCATATTTCCTGTAAGTGAATCTCTGTTATTTATTGGAATCAGTTATTCAGTATTTACATTTTAAATCCTTTTCTTTATTATTCAATATTTTACTACATCTCATTGTGGCTGGTTATGTTAGTGAATAGAGTTAATAACTTGAGATTGTTTATACTTATTGGGATAACACCAAGACCATTCTGAAAAGCCTTACTGCATGGGTTACATGCTACCATTTGTATCAATATCTATTTTATCCAATATAACTGAACATCCCTTTTGAAGGATATTGTGGTATTTGACTGGTGGCAGCCATTTCCTTGTAATTTGGGAAAGGTGATACAGCAAGTAAATCTGTGCCAGTCTTTCCCAACAGTTTGTGTATGTGTGAATATCAGACATTTAAGAGTGAGTGTGTCAAATACATAGAACTGGGACACAGTGTTCTGCAGTGGTTAGTGTTAGTGTCATTTGAGGACCTGGAGTGAAACATATAGTCCCGTCTCAGGCTTGAAGCTGTTCCCGGTGTACTCTTAAGGGAAACATAATATGGTGTTTTTTTAAGTCTTTGACTTAAATAGTCTGATTATTTCTAGTATATACAATTTCTTTGATATGATTCCTTTCATTTAAATGGTTGGATCTACTCACAATCCTGTGTAGACTTAAACAACAAAAATGCAGGGCATCCAGGTACTGGAATCACTAATATAAGCTTAAAGACCTAATTAAGTCAGATACAGATTTTCAAAATGAATTTAAAATCTGATCAGGAAATGAAAGTACTCATCTGAATATGTCCAATAGAACTATTACAATGCCACCTCTTTTACCCACTCTTGAATAAATTTCATGAGTTCTGAATTCTCCAATGCTTCCTGTAGGCCAATAATGTGGATGTTTCTCTGATGAAAAACTTTTTTTATATTCATGCCTTACATGGACCACGAGGCAAACAATTTCTCCTCCTCCTTTTTTCACTTGAATTTCTATTCCCTGCACATTAGATTCTGCCAAGTGACTACTGAGTTTAACACCTCATGTCCATTCGCAACATTAATACTTCCTGTTTCAAGGTCCTATGTCCAAAGTGATTGCATCCATTTTTCCAAAGATATCTCCTGTGTAATTATAATTTCTCTAACCAAACTTTTCCTATAGATTTGTCACTAACAGATCTATTACAAGTAACTTTATTCCTTCAGCAGATTATGCTTTTCCAACACAGCAACCTAAGAAAATCTTGCATAAATAACAGGAATTAGTTTAGCGTGCGGGATCAATTCCAACTGCATAGTGCCTCGTCTTGTATATTTAACACTCAAAGTGCACTGCTTAATTTTATTTATTTCAAGTGAAGAATCATATTACACAATTTCAATAGCATGAGGTTGGTGGTTTATTTACGAGTTCAGTGGTTGAGGTATAGAACTGGTGACTTGCTAAGTGCTGATGTTTTGCATTCTAGTTGCTGACTGCTTTAGTCATAGCTCTACCAAGCAATTATATTGCGACTGAATTATATTAAAAGTGGATAGACGTTGTTTTCTTAGTCTAACTGGCAGCAGTGAGTTACCATAAAGAAAAGAAAAAAGGCAATGACACTAGAAATATCATCACTTGGTTCTTTTGGGAAACACTGTGTGTGCATGTGTGTGCATGTGTGTGCACATGCTCGTGTACATGTTTATGCAAGTGTGTGTGTGTGAGTGTGTGTGTGTGTGTGTGTGTGTGTGTGTGTGTGAGTGTGTGCATGTGTGTGCGCAAATCCACACACAGCTACCTTGGCCACATTTCATTTTTTTTTTGTAAGATAGGTATAAAGTCTGTGGCCTGATAACATAGTAAATAAAATCTTGGGAAGACTGTGTTTTTCACATTGTTCATCACCTGTTCATTGTAAAGCTTACCTGGATCTGGCAGGTGTGGGAATAAGCTGAGGTAGCAGTGTCTATTTGCCATGCACTTTTACAATAAGCTTCTGTGTATGTTATTCAATAGTCATCAAGGTATATCATGATTTGAGCCCTTAATAGCTCACTATAGCTCATGATCATTACATTTAAATTTCTTACAGTTCTGGAGATTGAGACTGTATCCCCAGGCATGACATGTAAAATCATTTACAGCAGTGAGGATGTTGTAAACTTGACTTATATGACCACCTGCAAAGCAGTTCTTTGAATGAAAGGTGTGTGTCTGTGTGTGCACGTGTGCATGTGTATGGTGTGTGTGTGTGTGTGTGTGTGTGTGTGTGTGTGTGTGTGTGTGTGTGTGTGTGTGTGTGTGTGTGTGTGTGTGTGTGTGTGTGTGTGTGTGTGTGTGCAACTTTCTCTTTTTTTGTTGGTAACATAGGACTGGAAAATGCTGGCAGCATTAGGCTGAGATCCAAGTGTGGTGAAATCCTGGCAAGTTATAGTTTAAACAGTTGATTGTTAACTTTGTTTATCATAACCTGCAGCATCAGTGAGCATATACTATATGGCCTTATCACCAGCATTCTGGCCTGTTATTATTGTGCGGTCAGCATTACAGACAGATAGCCCAAAGCCCTTGCCTGTTAGATATAAACTGGAAGGAGCAGTGAGGATCATGAGAGTATAGCACCTGACTATCACACATAAATTAGCTTTCATAGAAGGCATCATGAGACCATTGTTCTAACCATCACATTTATAATTTTTTGGCTTTATAATCAATGCATGTTAAATGCTAGTAGGTATGTTTCCACAAGGCACAATTTGAGACATCTGCTATTCAGTACTGCTTTGCCGGGTATGTATTTTGCACAAGAAATGTAAGCTGCCCAACATATGTATCTATATATAAATATATATATCTATTGATCTATCTGGCTATTAATCACTCTCTCTCTCTCTACACACACACACACACACACGCACACACACACACACACACACACATATATATATATATATATATATATATATATATATATATATATATATATATATATATATATATATATATATATATATATATATATATATATATATATATATATATATATATATATATATATATATATATATATATATATATATATATATATATATATATATATATATATATATATATATATATATATATTTTTTTTGAGGTTCATTGGTTGTTAAAATGCATGCAGTCCAGAAAAATATTAATGAGCCTAGCCCAAATGTTCAGCTGCCTTTTCTGATTAAGTGACTTGCTTAAGGTCCCACATAAGGCAGACAAAGGCTGAGTGACTCAAACCCTGGACCACAGGAAAGAGCTCATTAACAGATCATCACCTTAATTCTTTGCACTAACTGCCACAGGTTTTAGGCAATGCAAACCTAACAGATATTGGAAGCTGGTATTTAAAAAGATAATGACATTGGGGCAGCCTTGCCATGATTGCAAAAGTCTAAACTACAGAATTGCAAATTGAAAGACTTGTGAGTATTGCACCTCCCCAAAGACTCCTCATCTGGCATTCAAGTGAACATTTGATTATGGTGGAGAAGGAACTAGGCATTGCCATGCTAGGTGATAGCTCTTTGGCTCTTTCTTTCCTCCTCTTGCATCACAGTTGAGCTTTCTATTCCCCCATGAGAGTTAGGTGGTTCCTCCCAACCCACTAAATAGCTCACCTGAGCTCTGCTCTCACTCTCTTCCACTGGGAATCATGCCTTTGCAAGTCAGGTTTCCCTTGTCTTCCTGATATGGATGCACCATGACAGTATGATATCTGCAGACTTGAACTCCTCTAACTAAAACACAGTGGTCCTCCCAAGTCAGGTCTTTATGCTTGCATACCTCTGAAGTGGTTGAGAAGTGTCCATATTCATCCATAATTGCATAAATATGAGACAAGTCTCCAGAGTAACAAGGGTTAGATAACAGCAGTATTGATATTCATTTACTGAATGTTGCATAATTGGTATTTACCAGCCATATCTTGGCATATAGAAATGGTTTTAGTGATGTAGAAGCCTTAAACCCAATGGTATCTGCCCCATGGTAAGCATTTCTGATTGAGAGACAGTTCTCTGAGCATAATGTTTTCCTGGCAGTAACAGTAGGGAAGAAAGCAATCTAGTTAGGAAAGCTGCAGGCTAATGGGGCAGGGCAGGCAAGTGGTTAACACTAATTAGTCATGTGCTTTGCCAGAGAAATGGTTTTGCCACACTGTCATCACTGAGATTTTCAGTGAACATTACCCTCTGTGTCATCAGTGTAGGGATAGTGTGAAGATTTATCTACACACATTATGAGAGAAGCACAGCTAAACATGTGAAGGGCTGCATTCATTTATGTGGACACTTCCCACACCTTTCCTACGGTGATATCAGAGAGGGATAAATCAAATGTATTTGGACTGTGGCTTTGCTTATGAACTTTTTATTAATAAAAATATGTAAGGCATGATAGAAGCACATACAAAATGGCCATGATACAAACATGAATGCTGGCAAAACAATTAAGCAATTATCCTTTCACCTTTGGAATAATTTCCCATTCACATTAAAGCCAGTTCAGCTCCTGCCCACTTTTAAAAATGTAATTAAATTCTTCCATATATACATGTGACTTCAGTATGGGATAGCTCTTGCCTAATCTCTTGAAAGTCACTGGGGGAATGTGGCTTGGATGGCAAGCTGAAAGCAGCAGAATTCTTGAGCTCTGCAGTCTTCATTTTTCCTGGCAGGGATTTGTATTTAATTTCACCTACTAAGACCTGTTTAAGTGGTCTAACTGTTGTTATTAAGCCCTGTTTTCATTTGTGTGTACTGAGTGTATGTTAGGCTAGTTCATGATTTGTATTTACATTGAGGAAGTTCCAGACCAGTCAGCTCAGAGATTAAAAGCCATTTTTTTCCTTCCACCCATCCTGTTTTGGTTTAGTTCTTATAGCTAGTGTATCTGTTGTTGCCTGCCCCTTATGATAATTTCACAACACATTTTTCTCTCTCTACACTTTTATTGGCTGTTGACAATAACAACATAAGTATCATTTTGCAAAGTCTCTCCACTTAAACTACTCGCCAAGAAGGACTTTTGATACAATTGCTTAACATTGAGTGTACTAAAACTATTTGCACTGATTTTAATATGAAATTATTGAATTTTTTTACTATAATTAGTTTACTGATTCTTGTCGGTGGTAGAAGAAGGTTTTCAGGCTAGTTGTTTGTATTGAAATGTAAGTACTCGGTAGCAAGTTCAGCTAAACATTATTCTAAAACCGAACTCCAATTAGTTACAATTATCCCTGCCCTTGGAGTACTTCCTGCTGTGTCTGTATCATGAACCAGCACTTCCCAAAACTTCTCTAGCCAGTCTGATTGAGATGGGTAACTTGAAACAGTGTAAAAATTGTATCATGCTGTCTGACAATTGTTAATTACTCAAACAGCATAACACAGTATGTGAGAGATGTACATATATAATATCCTTGAAGGCAAAAATCTCCTATACAGTAAATTCAGACACCAAAATTGTCAACAGAACACCACACATCACATCTCTCCAAGGTCATCATGATACATATAATCCAACATATGTGGAGGATCTACATAGTAACATACTTAATCCTCAAAGACCTCCAGAATGCAATACAGGCACAAAGCATATACAGCATGTTAAGCTTACATCCTCACATAGCCTGTAAGGAAGGACTCGATCCAACCGAGCATTCTTGTTACAGGTGACTCCAGTGTAAGACGTACAGCTGTGCCTCTTAACAGGCTGAGCAAAGAAAGAGTGACAGTAAGTTGCTTATCTGGTGCTAGGATCTGTCACGCAATGCATGCACTCAAGTTATTGAAGAACAAGTACCAGTATGACTCAATCATAGTTTATGTTGGTGACTTGAGGTGCACCTCCATGGATTACATGAAGACAGATATGATGGAGCTCTCATACATATGTGTCCAAGTCAGGAATGAGTCTAGCACTAAGCAGCATTCTTCCTTCTTCAGGGATGACTATATATGAGCAAACAATAACTGACTTCAATAGTTGGCTTAGGTTTTGCTGTCATTCAAAGGGGGCCGATATTTGTCAGCCTGGGAGGATATAATCAACATGCCATGCTGCTTTACCAAGGATGGCCTGCATCTGTCCTCTCTAGGGTTTCAGTTATTGGCAAAGACATGGTCTACCACCATAGTGCTTTTTTTGGGTGATGGCAACCTGATAAACTTTCCAACATAACAAAATAAGCAAAGGAAAATATGAAGGTGTTACTGATCAATGCTAGGAGCCCAAACAAGAAACTTTACTCCATACAAGCTCTTATCACCCTGTTAGACATTGACATCTGTGTAGTGACTGAAACATGGTTTAAAATAGCTGATTCCCAGCTGTACAGTGCTATAACTCTTTCCACATGTTTAGACCAGTTAATGTGCAGGAGGGGAAAAAAGTGGTATTTCTCAATCTACATCTAGAAGAGACTTACATCAATGCTGGTAAAGCAACATGATGCACCAGAGCTTCTTCATGTCAAAACAACCACCAGAAAGGTCCATATCCATATATTAGATAGCTATAGAACCCTCTCTAGGGCAAAAAAGTCACAATGCCTATCAACAACTGAAATCACTCAGAATTAAACCCAATACCATTTTCCAAGGTGATCCAAACTATCCCAACTATTAACTAGAAAGCCTACACCAGGACTAGAACACAAGCACAGGGATTCCTGGTCTTGCTGTTCTCTGCCGACTACTGCTGATCTCTGTCTGCATTTGATTTTGGATTGAAGTTATTCATTTAAGTTTGGGTACGTCACTTTTTTTTATCTTTTTCTTATCTGTTTCAAGTTTTTTTTCTTTTTCTTTTTTTTTTTTTGTTCTTTTGGAGTTAAGAAGTCTTGGCTAAGATGAATTAGAAAAGTTAAGAAAGAATTATTTGTAGACGATGAATAACATCCAACTAACTAGTGGGAAGAGCTGAGAAATAGCATTCGTAATTTAGCTGGAAATATTTAGAGGCATCTTTATTTAGCTGTAGTGCTTGTTTGACTTGCTGTTCTCTGTCTGACTGACTCAGTTCATGGTTAGGAATAAATACCAGAAATCAGATGGCGGCCATCCTATGAAAATGTATTGGACCTAAACACATTTTTCATTAGAAGGTACACAGATAGAGTCTACTGGGAATATAATAGCTAGGAATAAATACCACAAGGCAGATGGTAGATATCATGTGAGAATTCTTTGTGCCAACACACATTTTTCATGGAGTGATACACACATATAGGGGCTAATGGTAAAGTCATGGTTAGGAATAAATTCCACAAGGTAGATGTTGAGCATCATGTTAGAATTAATTCAGCCTACACACGCACACACTTTCATGAGGTGATACACGCTAAGACCTAATGGGAAATTCATTGTTAGGAATAAATATTAGAAGGCAGATCATGTGTATCATGTGGGAATGTGTTGGACCTACACACATTTTTTCATTTGGAGATAAATTCAGATATGTCCTGTTCAAAAGTCATTGTTAGAAAGAAATACCAGAAAGCAGATGGTGGATATCATGTGTGAATACACTGGACCCACAAACACTTTTCATGAGAAAGTACACACAGATAGGAACTGCTAGGAAATAAATGGCCACCTGAATGCAGATGGTAGACATCATGTGAGAACTCATTATACTTACTTACATTTTACATGATAGGGTACATACAGATAGGAGCTACTGGAAAAGTCATGGTTAGGAATCAATACCAGAAATGAAATAGTTGGTGTTATAACCATGGACAAAAAGTAAATGTCAAAAAATTTATATTATACCATGACACCCCATTATTATTCCAAAACGTGCACGCTGATTGGCCAGCGTGCCCGTTGTAAATCGAGTTATACTAATGGAAAAAGGTCCGGTCGCCCGGACTTTTTTCCATTAGTATAACTCGGTTTTTAAAACACTGTCTCGCTATGTTAAATGGGTTTAACATAGTGAGACAGCTTTAAAATAAGCAACGGAGATCTCTGTTGCTTATTTTAAAGCTGTCTCGCTATGTTAAACCCATTTAACATAGCTAAAAAAAAAAGCAATGGAGATCTTGCTTTCTCCGTTGCTTTGCACAACTCTGATGTACTGCGCAGGCGCGCAGTACATCAGAACTGCCGCGGATGCCAGACATCTGCGGAAGGGCAGCAAACAGGCATTATACTATGCCATTATTTAAGAAAAGTAATAGTTTCTTTTCTTAAATAATGTCATGGTATAATAGCAATAACCCACTTCTGGGTGTGGGTAATGCTGGATTTACCCACGGTTGGCTTTGTTTGGTCCCTCGGGCTTCGCCCTCGGGACCAAACCATGCCAACCATGGGTAAATCCAGCATTACCCACACCCAGGCGTGGGTTTTTGCTATAATACTTTCCTTTGGCAAGCATTATGCTTCCTGTAGCTGTCACATTGACCACACACCCCTAAAAATTTGTTTGGTAGTTAGGGACCTAAGAACCTATGTGGAAAATAAACTATCCTTCAATAACCATGTAGCCACTATTTTAAGAAAGCCTTTACACTACTTACTAGCAAAGATATGGTGTCTAGGTCCAGGGATATGATGATTCCATTCAACACTTATTAAGTTAATAAATGTGTGCAATGGCCCCTTCAGTATGTATCTGCCTAAACATGTAACATAACTTGAATGGCCACAGCACTTTCTTACCAAGAAAATCAAGGGACTAAATAATAAAAACTACACTGACCATCTTAAACCCTTTTCCCTCTCTTTAGTATCAAGAAGATTACTGAGAGGTGATATCTGCCTCATGTACAGAGCATCAGTAGTTCTTATCCTCTCTGATCTACTGCACATCTGCAAGACAAATAATGGAATAAACACCTGCTCAACAGATCTTAATATATTCTCCAACATAAATATACTGTGTTGGAGGAGCAAATTTATATCACAGAGAATACCAGTTATTTGGAATTGTCTTCCTCTCCATATGAAAGTACTTCCCTTACTCTGTTCAAATGCAGTCAGGAAGAATTGATGAGAAACCACAAAGTTTGCTCTAGTTTAGCACCTTTAACCCTTATGGGTAGGGGTAACATGTAAATGCTCTGCCCACTCTGGGTTATCTGTACTTAAATTACAAGGGTTAAACTCTCCATTGAGTTGCAGATGTAGATTTTTAAATATCCTTATGGATCAAGTACCTGGTTAGTAGCTTTGAACCTATAAACCTATATTATTGCATCACAGATAAAATCTAATACAACAAATAAACTGGTTTACTGATGCTATGCAGGATAAATATGTGGAGACAACACAGTTGTCATGGCAACAAATGTGGAAAATCAGAAAAAGCTGAAAACTGAGACAGAAGGGAAAATTGTGGAACAGTTTAACATATTTAAGTATCTAGGATGGATGGTCGAGGAGAAATGAAAGTCTGCTGAATGTGGAGGTGAAGACTAGAATCAGAAGAACTGCAGCTGCTTGTCATATTATTAAAGATTGTGAGTGACAGAAGAATGTCAAAGAAGCTGAAACACAAGGTGTCCCTGTGATATGAACAGTACTTCAGTATGGTGGAGAGACTTAGGCATTGAAGGCAGAGCAGTTAAAGAAGCTAAAGTGATGATGATGAGGTGCCTGAAGTATGGAGTGGGATGCACACTGTGGAAAAGATAAAGAAACGATGACATCAGAACAGAGGCCAGAGTTGCTCCAGTTGCAGAGAACATCAGTGAGACCATAGACTGGGCACATGCATATGGACGTAGAACATAATTTGGTGAAGATTATTTGAGAGGGAGGGAAGAAAGTCAGACAAAACAAGGATGTCCAGCAAAGAGACAAATTTATTGTATGAGAAAAGACCTGTGACAGTCAGGCACGAGTGTTGCAGGTTAGAAAGTGGCACTGAATGAAGGCAGGTCGCAACAGTTGATGCTACACGTCAACCTCCTGTAGAAAATAGGAAGAAGAGAGTTAATGATGATGATGATGATGATAGTTGGTGTAGATCAATGTGTGTGAATATATCATTAAGAAGCTATCTAAGGGTTTGCACAAGTGTAAAAATACTGAGCATGTGAGAGCCTGATTGCCATTTTGTAGTAAGCTGTATGAGTCTGACTGCCATTTTGTAGTAAGCTGTTGAGATGTAAGCATGTATATCTGTAAGGTCTGTCTGTTAATCAGTTCTTTTATATTTTTTGATGCTGCTATCCATCCTGATGTGTTTCTGTGTAATAAAGCATCTAAAAGAACTACCCTGCCTGTTCGTCATCTGTGTTAAAAGGGACGAGTGACATGGTGTCATAAGAGACATGGTTAAAACGACTTGTTGCCAGGAGGAGTTCCAGTTTCTCCAATTTGAGTCTGAGAGGCATCCAGTTAGTACTGGAGGAATATGGAGGAGTGAATCTTCCTTACTGTATGTATAATTCACAAAACAGGTCAGAAACAAATTTCAGATGTTAAAACTTGCTCAAATAATTTCTTATTTGCAAACTATGAAACAAAGCATACAGAAGGCTCTAAACAATATTTAAATAAACAGAAATGTCCAATATTGATAGAAATATTTGAATTGCTATGGAAAATGTTTGGAATAAACCCCGGGATTCATGAAACTTGCGCCAGGCGCAGGAGTAACGTAGGAGTTATAATGCGAAATATGGCCACGGAACGATTCAGGTACGATCCAATTCCACGTGCATTACCAGCATATGCCAGATCTGCACAGCTCTCGGCTCATGTATGCTAATCACCCCGTGCGCAGAAGTGCAGCATGCAAATGATGGTACATAGCAATTCATGAAGTGGTGCAGGCATAGAGAAATGTAAACCAAAAAAAAAAATGGTTTACATTTTTCCAAACAGAACATCGGAGCCATGAAAGCGGACCAAACTTATGTATTACAAAGTTAACATATGCCAATGGCTAAATATACAGCCAATGGCATAAAAAAACATGCACAACACATAAAAAATAACATTTAATGTCATGGCCACACTAACGCAAAGTACAACCGCAGGGCATGTGTGCACAAACAGGAACACAAGGAAAATATATACAGATGTCATAAAATTGTAATGTAACACAAATCATGATTTCACCATAATAGTCAATTATATGCATGCTACACCACAACCAAGCTGCAAGGGTTGCTATGGGTCTGTGGCAGTGTTCGGCGCAGTAATTATAAATTAGTAGTCAATGCCATGCAAATGAGGCAAGTAATACTGAATCACAAACATCCCGCCGGCCTAAGGATATACTATATGGTGCAGTGGTACTACACCAAGGAGTGGCCTGGAGGTATACATGACATCAGCAGTGGGGTGTGCCACCGTAGCTTTAAGCACATTGGAGCATTGCAAATCCTGGTTGCTCGTTGCTAAACAAAGCTGCAGGATAGGGATGTGGATGTAGCCATAGCTTTGCTTAGCTGAGAGCACACATGGTGACCGAAAGTGAATGTGTATGTGGATGACAATGCGCTCGAAACCTGGTAAATGGATGCACGTGAGACGCACCACAGCTGAAACAGGAAGGTTATGGGAAGACAATAAGGAAATGCTGCAGTAGGGTAACTGGAGTACAACTGAGTAATTAACACCTATTAACTCACAGTGGGCCATTGACGGCAACTAACAAGGCTGCTAGTAGCAACCTGCAGAACAGGATAAGGGAGATGTCAGATTGCAAAGAAAAGAGAACTGTCACCGCAGAGCAAAGCAAACCTGCAGTAGATTAGCTATAGAACACATTTCGCAAAACAATCCTGGTTTGGGAAAGTGCAAAACAAGAAAGCAGGCTGCTGGATGCATGCCTGACAATGGGAGGGGAATCGTTATGAAAAGTGAAGGCAAGAGCAAGAGGTGATCCACGGCAGCTAAATGTAATTCAACACCAAAGACACCACAATTACAGTACCTGTGGTAAAACACATAAGATACCCTGCAGCTCTGATTGTACATACACACCCAATTACATCATCAGTGTTCAAAGCACAATAGTATAAAGTCTGAAGGCACCTCACACACACTCATGTATTCCTAAACACTGCACCATCAGTGTAAACAGATGGGGAACTTTTACAATGTACTTGTTGGGAGCTGCCATAGCTGTGATTCATCACCATGTGTTGCAGACTGAAGGTGGTGTGGAGGATGATGCTGGCAACCACCTCAGGCCCCGGAGGAAGAGAAGAGTTTTCAGACCAAGGGTAATCTACCAGGAGCTACATGATCTGGAGATAGTAGAGTGTTACAGGGTGGACAGGGACATCATACAGAAAATTGTTGAGCTGTGCTGGCCATGCCTCAGATCCAGAAACAACAGAGGGGAACCCATCCCAGTGGACACAAAGGTATATGTAAGCTTGAGAATACTAGCCACAGGTACCTTTCAAAGGCCAACTGGAGGTATCATGGAGATCTCACAGGCATCAGCATCCAGGGTACTCCACCAGTTCCTGGATGCCATGTTACTACATGCCAATGAGCATATATACTTCCCCCGAACTCAGGAGGAGTTGACCAGCAATATGCATCTCTTCCACCATGTGATAGAATACCTAGAGGTACTGGGTGCAATAGACTGCATGCACATACTTATCAAGTCACCACTCAGTGAGCATGGTAGGTGCTATATAAACCACAAGGGATACCACTCCATCAACTGCCAGGTTGTGTGCAATGCCCAGGGCATTATCATGGATGTGTGTGCTGGCAGACCTGGAAGCGACCATGACTCCCATATCTAGCATGCCTCACAGCTGTACCAGGTATTTTTCAGGGGGGACATCCCATATGGCCACCTTTTGGGGGATGCTGGCTATGCACTGGAGCCGTGGATGATGACTCCCATCAGAAATGCACACACACCCATGCAAGAATGCCATAATGAGGCACACGCACAAACCAGACTCATCATAGAGCGTATGTTTGGGATGCTGAAATCACGGTTCCGTTGCTTGGACATATCTGGTGGAGCCTTGCAGTACTCTCCAGGCACATGTGCCCACATCTTCATAGTATGTGCCATGCTACATAATATGATCCTGCAGAAACAGCTGCAGCAGGGACATAATGGTGAAGGCTTTCACAGCCCACTGCAATTTCCAAGGGCATCACAGGCACAGAGGGATTCAGACCACGAACACCCTGTGCCAGCCCCAGAAGGCAGACAGAGGCATGCCCAATATGCCCATGCCTTGGCAAAGAGGGAACGTATAGCACATACACTGACAGTGTAGGCCCCTACAGACTGACACACTTCTCCATCTGCTCACACAGTAAAATGGATGACACACACACCCGACCACCTGTAAATTGTCATGTATAGGTGGTCTACTGTGTGAATCCTACATAGGCAGCCCTCAACTATTGCACACACAACAGCTATTGGTACAAGGTAAGTCAACACCTGAACAGTAAATGAAGCTAACAGCATGCGTTGATACTGTATGTATAGGTTCCTAGGTACATCGGTAGGTACATGCCTGATTGTCAGAGGCCGTTCATCAGACTAGCCAAAATGTGTCTTCTGTCGCCACCCCATCTATTAACTAACTGTCCCTCTGTGGAGCAGAGCCAATTGCGGGAACCCAGGGGTGTAACCACTGTTTCCCACTCACTCTGCAAGGATTCCCTGGTGTGTTAATGAGGGGCTCCACATAATGTAATCAGGGATGTAGTTCCAAAGCATGGGGAGTACCCATGACAGGTATCTGTCACCCTAGCATTCTCCAGTTATGGTTGTGGCAAGGTGTAGAAAATTACAGTGTGTGGCACACTGTGACATGGATTCCCATAGCTGGAGCACATCCATTAAACATCACTTGGACATACCAGTAATAGGTATCATCCATATGTAAACTGAGTTACATATTTGTTTGTAGTATGGAGGAACAGCCATAGTACAGTCCACATACTAAGCACCATAACACTTGTACATATCCCAGATGCCCCAGTGGTAAAGCCACTGACTGTGTTGTGCATGTTCCCAGTTCCACAACCTGCAAGGTCTGTTATGTAATTCCAATGGCACGACTAATGGATGTTGGATGCAGGTCATTAGAGCATGTTTAAGCACATGTTAGTAGGTTTATGCACCAGCAAGTGATGGTAAGCGTCGTTTAAACATGACTACATGGATATGCTCAAAACAGGTCTAAGCTTCACTGAATATCGCGCAGATCACGGTCAAAGCTGGCCAGAGCAGCTGAAGTCTGTGTTATTCACCCTTGTACTAATACTGCCTGCTCTGA
Source organism: Protopterus annectens (assembly GCF_019279795.1). Taxonomy (NCBI): domain Eukaryota; kingdom Metazoa; phylum Chordata; order Ceratodontiformes; family Protopteridae; genus Protopterus; species Protopterus annectens. Next base: position 812,267,112 of record NC_056735.1, on the reverse strand, counting down.
GAGGTAAAACAACCACTGCCAGGAGTAGAACATGCAACCATGTACACAATCACCTACCACTAAGCTACCTGAGATGTACCAATGGCAGGTGTGTATTGTGACAGGTTAAAACACAAAAGGGCGGAGTTCAGGAAATAGTATACACTGCCATGTACCCAACAAAAGGTGTGTTCTCTCTCTCTCTCTCTCTCTCTATATATATATATATATATATATATATATATATATATATATATATAATATAGAGATAGAAAGGGTGATAGATATATAGGGATATACATATATCTGCAAATATATAGATAGGTTAACAACATGTACACAACCATGGAGGTACAAATAAATAGGATACTATCAAATACTGAATTCTTTACATATTGACACGTGTAATCACGAGGCTTAAAGACCGAAAGACCACAGTATCTGAACACTAGAACCGCGAGTACTATTATCACGATGTTAAGGGACATTTAGTATTGCTTCTGGTGCTGCGGTATAGGTAGGTATTGTGTTTAAGTGTGTTTCTGATTGCTGTAGTGTGTGTAAGTGTGTGTTCTGAGTGTGGTGTGTGTTTTCATGGGACTGTAATGTGTGTGTGTGTGTGTGTGTGTGTGTGTGTGTGTGTGTGTGTGTGTGTGTGTGTGTGTGTTTGCGTCATGTGTCTGTTCATGCTATCTCAGAGGTAGAATATTACAGTAGGTGTGGTGTGGGGCATGGCACCTGGCCATGTGTAGTGTAGGATGTTTTTTTTTTGGATGTGATGGGTAGCAGTGTGTCTGTGTGTGTGTGTGTTCTGTGTTTGTGTTAGTTCCGGGAGTTTGACTGTTGCGAGTTGGCGTGTTCGGTATTGTGGGGTTTGGGAGTCTGTGAACAGTAATGTGGTTGTTGGAAGTGTGTGCACTCCTGAATCCGTGAGTATGCCGTTTACAGCAGCTGAAGTCTTCAAATATGTGCACAACATGGACCATAGCAATCACAAATTCCACCATGACCGAACGTTATGAACAAAGGATATGGAGACTGTATTATAGCAATAACCCACGCCTGGGTGTGGGTAATGCTGGATTTACCCACGGTTGTCTTTGTTTGGCCACTCAGGCTTCATCCTCGTGAACAAACCACACCAACCATGGGTAAATTCACCATTACCCACACCCAGGCATGGGTTATTGCTATAATGCACTATTACAAATATGTGCTATGGACATGAGCTAAACATGAGGTTAACACCTGTCCCACCTTGCGAGGGGCAGTCCCTCTATGTGCAGTAGTGTCCTGACCAAAATGAGTACAAATACTAATGTTCTACAATCTTGAGACGTTCTGCATGTTCCATAGTTAATGTAATGGTTGCATAAAATAGTCATCTGTATCTAACATTCCTACATGTAACAAGAAACAGGATAAGCAAGTAAACCGCTACAAGAATATAAGCTTTTATATAGGCATATATGTAAAGTTCTATACTTTCTGCTGACCGTGGGTATGTGTCGGCCTCTAAAATCCAATGTGTGTCCTGCAAATGTCCCACTATGGCTATTTGAAAAGGTGGCAACCCAAGCCAAAGAGGTTCAGTCACCAACACAACTCCAATGAGTGCAAATATCTGTGACAGAAATACACGAGACAGCTTTCATGTAGCAACATTTCATTACATACCAATGTATTTCATAAAGGATTGAAGGACCAACATCACCTGCATGCTATATAGGAACCAATTAACAATGGCTTAATGAATAAGACTGCAATAACCATAGTATTAGCCTACTAAATGATAGGTCTTCAATTAGGGAAGGAGCCCTCACACACATATGGAATATGTATAAATGCAATCCCCACAAACCTTTATCTGCTATGTACACCCACCTACATTTCCCCCACACCCGAAACAATTGCAATACAGACTGTAATAACATCACAAACATCCACTCACTCAATGACATCTGCAGAAGCCTTAACATACCTTGTGAGAGACATACTATAATGGCGCTATGTGAAATCGTTGCTGTTGTACAATGGAACAGATGCCAATGTTACAGGTTTTGTTTGCAATAGTCCTGTATCAGACGGTTGATATAACAGCTACACTCACATGTAGAACTACATCCTCTAGCCGTTACACACAATCCACAGGGGATATGAAGTTAAAATATCTCTGTGTCTCTCCATATAGCTGTTGAAATTCATCACAAACAACACATCCAGGCTATCTTCCTCAATGGTAGGGCAAAGGGACAATGCCCAAGTGGAGTATTCAATTATACCCCACTGTTGCCATGTAATTGGCTAATGGAGTAGCTGCACAGCTGATGTGCATGTAATCATCTACTCCAGAACACCAATTGGAGCAGGATACCACATGTTACTGGTATCTACATATAAAAGGATGGCTTGTCACACATTCAAACCATATGTGCATACGAAAAAAACGTTAAAACAGAAAAGGAATAAGACTGATATTATCGTAAACTCAGACTACTAAGAAGGTATGTAGAACATTCAGTATGTTAGTGTATGTAGTGCCTGTTCTGTATTAATCAAAGTGTATGCAATGCATATAGTGGGAAAAGGTATTATGTAGTGATGTATCGTTGAGCATAGTAACGCTTGTAGAAATTGTGTGTACTGCTGTGGGCCACAAGGTAAACACCTCATACACCACAAGGGATGCTACATAAGGACTTTAAACACAATTCCACTTCAGCCGCTGTCAGTGGCAGGGTTCGCCCAACAAGTATGTGCTATGTACATGGGGATAATATATGCTGATATACTGTAACAGTAGGCATATGTATGGGTGTATAACTGAGAATAACATGTCTAAGCTGGTCCTGCTGTGCAATTATGATTTTCATTATGGGATATTGTTGCAAAAATGTGAAATGTACAGTATTGTAGGTAGATATGTCTAACATTTTACATAGCATTACTGTTATATTATGCAAACATCAGGTATGTCTATTGGCATGTACAATATACAATAACAGGATACATATGACTTGTAGTCACCAGACAGTGTATTAGCATGACAGCTAATTGAAATGGAAGAGCTAGTCAATTATCCATGCACAAAGGACATGTAATAGCTTCATAGGTTCATAGTTAGGTACTATGCTGTCTGGCCAAGTCCATTCGTAAGCCTAACTACAGTGTTTTCACTTGCAGCACCTCCCTAGGTTAATGTCCTGTGCCTGTGAACAGCAGAGCCATTTGTTTCCTGCACCTGTGTACAGCAGAGCCACTGCAGTGATCCCTGGTGTACATGTCTGTCTCCCATCCACCCATCGAGGTAGTGCGGGTCGCTGCCTGATGTGCATAGGAATCATGTTCCAAAGCATGGTGAGTGTCCGGTTCAGGAATGTATCCCTCCAGCACATCCTAGCCATTGTTGCATTTAGGTACATATCCCAGAGCATGTGGCTCTCAGTGGCTTTTGCTTATGTGGAGCATATCTATCAATATTGTTTTGGACATGGGCCTTGTATGTTCAACAGAGATCACCTCTGAGTATGCAGTATGCAAATGAGTACAGTTAGGGTTTCTGTAGTTGGGCTGCATACGTCATCCTTTGGAGGTCAGTAATCCTCTTGGTGCGTTAATGCTGTGGCATTTAAAGCCGTTTCTGTTGTCTCATAAGGTACATCCCAAATGGGGTGTTGTACCCTTTAACGTGTTTCATAAGTCATGAGTAGAGAGGTAAAATGGCTGCCTTTGTTCTGGCTACAAAACCATTAGAGATTAGGGTGGCCATGTAGAAGGATATCCACGCCACCTTGGCAATATGGTTATCAAAGGAGTGGGTGCTATTTACTTGTGTTCTAAGATCCCTTATAATGTCTTATGTATGTAGGAGACTACCACCTATGTGATAGTCAGCGGGTGATTGGTGTAATCCAAAGGGGATGTCTATGCACCTTGTGGCATGCAGCTTGAGGCCATGTTATTGACACCAGGTATCTGTCACGGTGACACCCTTATGGAGGGTGTCTGTATCAGCTGGTGAATCAATCATGGCCCCTAGTTTGCAGTCGTCTGCAAACCTATTCAGGGTAAGTCCTTCTGTGCTATCATGTACCTCAGAGAAGCATATACCTAACATGAGAGGCCCTATGACCGGACTGGGGTACACCAATTGTAACTGATTTACAGTAGGAACTAGGGTATGCTACCCTCACTGTGTGGGTCCTGTCCATGAGCCACTTTGCATAACATCTTGTGACATAGGGGTTGATGTGCAGGTAGATGTGTATGTTGACAACACCAGAATGGGGAACGGTGTTGAAAGCCATTGAGAGGACAAGACAGGCTGTGTGGACCTCCTTACCCTCATCTACTGCCTTGGTAACTGTCTCAAAGGACTTCACCAGGTTTAGTAGTAATGGTCTGTCCCTAAAAAATCCAAACTGGGTGGTATCAAAGGTTTGGAAGCCACCAATGTCTCTGTGACTGAGATTCATGATGATGTGCTCCATAGCCTTGCAGAACAGTCTAGTCAGGCATATAGGGCAATAGTTCCTCTGGTCCTTTGTGGAGTGTGATAACCGTTGCTGTGTGCCATTCAGGGGCCACACTGCCTGATGTAAGGCTATTAGTGAATTTGGTGTCCAAGTGGGGAGCCATTTCGTTCTGACGTTTGTGTAAATCGCAGCCTGGGATGTTGTACGGTCACATGGATTCTGTGTTCCTGGCTTTAGAGAGTGCAGCTTGGAACTGTGTAGTTGTGACCACAGGGACTCTACATTGTTCCTTTATACATTTGGGCCCTTTAGGGTGTGAGAGGGGTGTAAAGTTAGCACTGAACCTATCTGCCAGGATGTTACCAATATCAGTCGGTTCTGTAATTTTCGTACCTAACCGCTGTATGTCAGAGCAGATGTGGGTATCGCCATCGAGAGTAGTGACATACCTCTAGAATGCTTTGTGGTAGTCCTTGGAATGAGTTGCAGTAATGTTTACATAGCTAGCTTTGGAGGATGTGATCTCAGATTTCTACTGAGGCTGACCAGGGAGCTTCCCCACCCATGGGATTGTACTCTACTTTGCAACAGTCTTCTCCTTCTGTTGTACATTATGTCTATGGCACTGGACCCCCAGAGTGGTGTCTGTTTTCTGGTGGGTACCGTCATGGCTCTGTTTGGGATAGCATGATGCATGCAGTCGTGTAAGTGCTAATTAAGTGCAGTTGTGTATGATTCAGCGGTTGTAACTATATTGTCCATTTGCATGGGTGTCATGACGTTTACTACTGCTGTCATAAGAAGCCTGAAGTTGGCTTTGTAGAAATATTGTACTATGTTTTCCATGAAGGGTGTGGTGCCAGGATGTGGATAACAAGGGTGATTAGCATACGTTCGGATCTGACCAATGAGGGGATAACCCCAGGTGTGGAACACCAGTCACACATGTTGGTAATATCCAGGTCTAGGATATTGTTGGCCCTGATGGTGGTGTGGATAGGCTGATCCAGCCGATTGGAGGTTATGAATCCCAGAAAGCTTTGGCCTAATGTGTCGGTATATGAGTAGGTATCTCAGTTAAGTGTGGGGTAGTGTCAGTTGCACATCAGTAGTTTCTGTTTGAACCCTACTTTCCAGTACACCAAGAAGTGAGGGCCGTTATCTGTGGGGTATGGTGTGGAATCTGTAACAAGCTACAATTTGTATAGCAGTTATGGCCACAGTTAGTTGCACTTGGATTACCTCTGATGCATTCTGCTAAGCAACCAGCCTGGAGGTGTGTATATCCTTGGGAAATATGGACACACCTCCGTCGTGGGTGTTCCGGTCCTGGTTACATGACTGAAAGGTGTGGTCTGAGTAATAGCCTGTTAGTGCAGGGGTGCTCTCAGGAGCCTAGAATCAGGTCCCAGTCACTGCAGAGATATCAAAGTGGTCCATTACAAGGAGTGCCTCGGGGGAGTGTGTTTGAGATGAAGATGTCATGCATTGAGTAACATTACCCTCAGGTTTTGCTTGCCTTTTCCTGTTATGGTGGTGAATATGTTATTTGAACCGTGCCTAAAACAGGCACTATAGGAGCAGCAAGAACCTTAGATGTTATAAGTAATCCTTGGGCCGACAGGTGCAGGTCATCTGTGCCAAAGCATCGTGTTCTGTCGACCATGTCATTCAAAGCAGACAGATACTGGATACCCTTGGAATGACACCAGAAGCATAGCCAACTGTTGAAGTGAATACTTCAGTCCTTGTACTGCATTATCAGTCTGGACGAATGCAGAATGCTTCTCAGGGCTAGGGCGATACCTGCCTGGGCTACAAGATCGGAGAGCTATTCCATGTCTCTGTACATGTAGTCCAGGAAGTTACATCTCAGGGCATTCACACTAACATGGAGAATGACAGTCATATTGTACCTGTTGAGGAGTGACCTGAGTGCATAGGTTATGTTGTGGATCCTGTTACCCGACAGCCAGCTGAAAGTGACTATCACTTTGTGTAGCCTGCTGAGTGGGACATCAGTGTGACTGCCTATAGAGTCACCTATGACTAGTGTGTTGGGTATGTTATATCACCCTATTGGCTGTAGTTGATGGGCACACTGAGTCTGTGGTCTATAAGTAATTGGTGTTGTGTTGGGTGATGGGGGCTGCCTGCATTTCTGCTTCAGAGTTCTCTGTTGCCTACACAGAGTAGTATTGAGAGGCTCCGCAAATGTTGTAGTCTTACTCTGTATGGCCTGTGGGGTGGAGATCTAGTAAGACTATGTGATGAGTGTGGTGTGGTGCAAACGTTTAACATCCCCACATGATTGTCAGGTTTAGTCTGGGTTGGAGAGAGCTTTACCTCCAGCATAACTACATATGTGCATCTCCCACAGGTTGTAGTGTTGTATGTTAGGAGGGGAGCATTGACTGTGTTCACCAGACAATTTCTATATTGCCTCATGATGCCGATATTTATCATATAGACAGGCGATAACACTGGGAATTGACACTTGGACATGCCTGAATATTTAACTATTTCTCACTAGATATGTGAGGTAAGTGTGTATAACAGCTGTTTTACTCTAAGCAAGCTGGAAATGTAAGTACAAACAGTATTTACCTGTAGGAAATGAGGAGGATTGAGTGCTATAGTAATTAGTAGCTCATGAAGTGCTTACATGTTCTGAACAAGTGCTGAGCATGAATAAGCAATACAGATAGGGTGTCGGATAACATAAATACACTGCCCCCCCCAACAGGTACACAATCACATATCCATGAACACTACAGAGCCCCTGTAACCAACTATGATGTTACAAGGTGCACTCAGGCTGCATGCGACCTGTCCACATCCCTGGTTGTATCATACACATATGGCAAAACAGTTTGCTCTACACATACACATCATGTAAAACATAGCTTCATGTCAGTCTCTGAAAACACTGAATGGTGGACACCAACAGTTGTCACAACCCACAAAGTGGAGACACCACTCATGATGGGAGGCACTGCTCTATTACCCTGCTGAGTCTGGTCTGAAAATCCATGAATCTTAATCAATGTATATGTTGTTAGCAGTACAGATGTAGATGACAGTATGGATGATTTCACACTGCATATCATACCTGTGACAGGTCATAGGACATCATCACCCATACTGTGTTCCACCTACATTCAGTATACTAGATGTACCTTTGTATGTCACAGGAGTGTTCTGCCAGTGGCTTGTTGACAGAGCCAACACTACAAAAGCTGTCTGAGTGATATGTGCATATCACACCAGTGGCAGCTACAGTAAAAAAGGGTTAATTTTTTGTACTCCCCCTCATTGTAGCCCATACCACACAGACAAATGGGAGGCATCTGCGTATGTAAGTATGTGAATGGCTATGACTTAGGAGCAATAACTAACTCAGTGTTGTGGACAACATGCAGAATGGGCTTTGTGGGTGAGGTGCATGACATGTGCACAATCTGACAGCTGCATATTGCATTGTCACTGCTAAGTTAATAAATCTGTACCCATGAACTACCACCTAGACAGCGGTCAACATAATGGACACTGTGTGTAAGGGATGGTGCTGTGCAGTTTACCTCCCTGAGCTAGTGACATCATCAAGCCTATTAGGTAGTCATAAGAGGCAACCCTAGTCATTACAGGGTGCCATCCATGAGCATGAAGATCATTGTACAGCCATACTCATCACTCAAGTGACCAATATTGGATCACATATCACCTTTAAGGGGTATTGCCCATGCTTGGATGGGCGACACCAGCCTTCACAATCCTCTTCTTCACTATGTAGTATGCTGCCTACCCTGCATAAAGACATGTCCAACACTGTGATGTTAGACATGCTAGATGTACATATCCTGATCTGAAATACATACGTCATGGACAGCCACCTTCCTAGTACAAGGATCGCCACATGCTGGACAGATCCTTGTGCCATACACGTTACATACTCCTGCCATACTATGCAACCCTGTCCAGCAAAGCTGCACATTTCATCTCTGTCAGACATGGTGTGATGACCGCATGGTAGATGTATCATTAGCCGTCTGGATCAGTTATGTGGCACTGATTCACCTGGCAGCAGGAACATGGCTGTCGGATTCAGCTAGCAAACCTTACATCCTATGCTCATACATGGCCCAGGGCATACACACTACTACATGACCTTGGCCATACATGCTATAGTTGATAACCATCCCTGCAAATACCATCTGGCTAGCCATTGTCTCATGTGTATCACATGTGCAACACAGGCAATACGTGACAGGATGTTGAACTGCTGTACAGTGCTGTGTAGATGTATATGGCAAAACACATGCATGTAAAGGTTTCCGTGTGCATGTCTGCATTGTCACAGGTCATGTCCGTTAAGGCAGTGTATGTGTTGATATGTGACATATACACAGCATCAAGGTCAACAGCATTAATGTGGACACATCCAGGCATGTGCTGATAAGTAAGAACACTAGTACAGGCAAACAGACATGCCCACATCAAGACAGCATTCACATTGAGTATGAGCAATGTAATCAGGTGACACACATATATGGTGATAATATCCAATCCTCATTGGGTGTCACATGTGTGTGGTACAAACATCAGTGGTGTCAGTGTCATGAAGATTTGCAGAGACAACTGTTCATATGTACTAAATGTAATACACATGTATGTGCAGCTGTATCTCTGTGCATCTCTGAGATACTGTGACCTGTCTCCATCATTATGTCTTCCAGATATGCCTCGAGCAAGGCTCCCAGCTTATAGCCACTTGGAGGATGAGGCCCTTATACCTTACCTCCAAGACAACTATGAGGTCTTGTTTAGCCATGTGCCACAGCATGCACAGCAGCGTGATGACCTGTGGCAGAAACTTCGCATGAGGGTTAATGATGTGGGTGGCCATAACCACACATACCAGCAGGTACGCAGATACTACACAGACCTGACCAGACATGTGAAACAGAGTGAGAATGCAATCACCAGGGAACAAGGTGCAACAGGTGGTGGGCCACCAACCCAGCCCCCACTCACACGTACCAAGGAGCCAACCTGGGGACACCATCAGAACAGCATCCACAAACCCTAGCTGCCATTGTGGAGGTGGGTGTCTCCCAACCACCGAGCCTGGAGTTGCCTGCTAAGTCACTACTGCACATATAACTATTATATCCCATTTAGTTGCATGTGTCACTGTACAATATGTAATGTAGCATCATATGCAAGGCATGTTTACACACATGCCCCATACTATAGTATGCTACCCTGTGTATGCACACATATGCATACTCCATAGCATATCCTATTGCACTGGTGAATGTTTTAGCATGCTCATTGCACCCTGTAGCTGACATACAGTCATGGATAATGATCATCCTGCTGTGTCACCCCTATATAGGTACCTCTGGTGTTCCGCAGAGACAGCAGGCCATTGCAGGTGAGACAGTTATAAGTGTCAGGTATGTTAATGCACAGATCTATTCACCATGTGGCCAGTTAACACGTGTACACATAATGTATGGTCATGTCATGATATACAGGTCACATCTTTAATCAATCACACTGGCTACCCATGTACAATACTTACAAATTAAATGAAACACCGACATGAAACCACAGAAACTGTCATTGCTAGATGTGTGGACAGCTGTGCATACAATGGTGGAGGTGTTGTTCAATGTAGAAATATGTACTATACATCAGAACTACACATGTGGGGTACACAAACAGTACTACACAGTGAGCTGGAGTATGGGCAGCCCACAGGATTCACCATTGTGGAATATGCCCCTGCAATGAGTGCACACATTGTGATGCGCCATCTGACATGTCCATGACATGTAGTGGGCCGGCTGCAACATTGTCTCACTATCCCAAAAAACATTCCCCACATACCAAACATACAAACCTTTGTCTGCATAACCCTGTGGACAGTGGAGTATCTGACATCTATGGGTGTATGTCATATGAGACAACACAGACATGTGAGATAGATGGCCATCACAACCATTTGGCCAACACATGTTCACACATGGCCATGGAGGATGGCCAGAGACATGTAGCAACACACAGTAGATGTGATGTGTTTGTGTGTACACCCTGTTGTACATTGGCTACACATGGTCCAACTATAGCCTTTGTTGAATGGTTATATTGCAGATGTGGAACACTGGACATCCTACAAGCCTGTGCACAGCTTGTGGAGGCGTCACTTAATTCGACCACATACGATGTGTTGAACATCATGACTGTGTCACAGCATGACAGCAGTCACCTGTACAGCATCCACATACATACACAAACAACCACATCAGGCCACAGATATAGCACATTTCCCTTGCTGCTGTTGGACATCACTGTCAGCCATGCACCTCATGTGTGTGGTACACAAATGACATGTGGGACATGGTGTATTGACAAGTCTGCCATGTGTGGACATAGTTGCCAGGCAGCTAAGATATGTTAGCAGATGTGCAAGGGTGTCATCCGTATGTCCTTCAGTGACCTGACACATGACACATCATGGTTCAGTGTGTATACACCTGAGCGACGTGGGCTACAATCCAAAGTATTTATGTATTGTGTATGCACACAGTCATGGCTATGCTGTGTGTGTAATCCACACTGTATAGCAATAGAGATGCCTCATGATTCCATACAATGGCACTGTGTCTGTACTTCACACTGTATAGCAATATAGATGTCTCATAATACCCTTCAATGGTCATGCACATCTGCTAAAAGTGCATTCCATCTGTAGGACGTACAGACAATACTGCAATGTCACACCATTACACCGCTGTACATGTGTCAGGAGACCATTGTGTCAAACATGTATGCATGTCAATGCACACGTCAGCAGATTACATGTCATACTACATGTTAATGTCAAGGTCATATGCCTCACATCAGCCATGTGTACTGTTAACCTGTGCTGGTCCACATGGTGTAATACAGGGATGCATGCTTACTACCATAATTGCGTGAAATGCATGGCTTCTGCTATGACACATGCTTGCTGTTGTGTGCAACCCAGGGATGTATGATAACTACCACTATTATTGTCTGAGCTGCATGTCATCTACTGTATCACATGCATGTTGCATGCCTTCTGTCAAATCACATACATGGTGTGTGTGTGTGTGTGTGTGTGTGTGTGTGTGTGTGTGTGTGTGTGTGTGTGTGTCTGTGTGTCTGTGTGTGTGTCTGTGAGTGTTTGTGCATCTGTGTGTGTGTGTGCGTGTGTGTGTGTGTGTGTGTGTGTGTGTGTGTGTGTGTCTGTGTGTGTGTGTGTGTGTGTGTGTGTGTGTGTGTGTGTGTGTGTGTGTGTGTGTGTGTGTGTGTGTGTGTGTCTGTATTGTAATGTAGAGTCTTTGTTTGCCTTCACAGGTGATGTAGGTGTGTTACCCTCCTGCGATCCATCTGATGTTAGTGTCCCCACAGACTCTAGCAAGGATGAGGAACATATGCTTGAGGCACAGGCAGGGTTGTCAGGGGCTGAATCTGTGCCATTGGTTGTCATTCCACCTATATCCCCCTCATCCCTGCACACAGTTCTCATGCCAGCACATAACCCATCACCAGTGGCCATAGAGGAAAGACAGTTAGCGTGTGGTAGCTTGGAACAGGAACGTGCAGTGGCTACAGAAGGTGTGTATTCACACCATGGTGTCAGTCAAATGACTGCAGATGTGCCACACAGGCATGTGGCCTGTGCTGCTCATAGCAGGACCTCTGGCCCACATGCCACTGCAAGACAGAGCACAGCAGCTGGTGTCACCAGACGCATGTTTCAGACTGTAATGGTGGCACAGGTACATGCTGAATGGCAGAACAGAGAAGGGCAGAGGCTTCAGAGGGCTGCTATTCATTCTTTAAACGACAACATCCAGGCATTGGCAAATGCTCAACAGCAGATTGCTGAAGTTTTGGATAGACGATTGGGTGACATGGTTGGAATCCTTGACAGTGGCATGACAATCCGCGAGCTTGAGCTGTCTGTGCTGGAAAATCTGGTAGGAGTGAGGTGTAGGGCACATGGACGTAGGCCAGCTACATCAACTGGTGCAGGTCTACGTGAACGAGCTACCTCACATGCCCGCTCCCATAGTGGCGGTAGCAGCAACAGTGCAGCTGGTGCTGTGCTGTCCACACCAGGACACAGCAGGCCATGCGGACATGGACCTGGATGGTCCCAACGGGGACACGGTTCCAGTGGACGTGTGTCATTGGACAGTACTCAATCTGTGCTTCTGCCTGGTAGTGCCCGTGCAACCCCTGGCAGGCACAGGTCACGTGGCCTTGGCCAGATACCATGAGCTGTAAATCCTGGTCTGTACAGTCTGGAGCTGTCAATAATACCCCTGTGTAGGCCAGACACATAGCAGAACTGTGTGCACACATACACGCACACACCAGAAACATCTGTATGGCACCGCAACACTCACATGCATAACAACCAGACATGGCCAATTAGATCACAGGCCCTAACCCACACACATGATGTCATCCACTGGTGCAGCCTAGGCCCCTGGCAAACATTATCACCCGGTGCATATGATGATGCCTGTGCCACATCTCTGTCATCCACACCATCGGTGCGGGGACATGCTCATATGGTCTGATGCACAGGGTGAACAGAATAGTGAGATAACTGTATATTACAATTGTTGTGTACTGTTGACATGCAGCAGACATACCATGTAGCACAGGTTTAGAATGCATTGCTTTCTGTTCACAGTATGTGTCTTGGTAACAACAGTAACAGCATGTTGGTAATGATGCCCTGCTTCCCTCCTTCAAGTTTAATTGCATGTGCCGTTGAGTACCAGTGTTTGCAGTTTCCCATGTGTAAATGTGGACTACTCACAGTCATATACGGCAATACCAGCATGCTATACATAGCTTCAACCTCACTGTTAGAAAGGCTGACATTCCAAAGATGTCTACACATCTACTGATCCAGGAGCATGTGAGCTGTGTACTAAGCTACAGTGGCTAGAGATGTGACATCCATACCGGGTGACATCATAGGTAAAGTTACATGGTGCGGTGAGTTTACATAGTGGTCTAGCTGATGTCAAGGGTAGAGGCCAGTTGATAGCATGAGGCCTCACTGTGCAGCAGTAATACACATTCACATTACAGGATGAGAACACACAACTGCACACACACACACACACACACACACACACACACACACACACACACACACACACACACACACACACACACACACACACACACACAGGTATTCGCACACATGTATTCAGACACAGTAACACTCCCACACCCACGGAGTCAACGACACTGTAACACTCACACACACACACACACACACACACACACACACACACACACACACACACACACACTTGATAGTGTTGAGGTGAGGACCCCTGCCTATGTGGTAATCACCATTACAGTACTGTGCACCCACATGATGCAACACAGAGAATGAACATGTACAGGTAGTCAGTAATGCCTAAGACCGACGGCATCAACAGGGTAGTAGATTGCATCACCTGGAGGGGTTAGGGGTCCTATCTGTTCACTATGGTAGCATACATCCTCACTCCATGGACCAGACAGCCATACATACATAAACACACACACTGTGGAGTTCACAATTGAATGCACCTATGTCATGCACATACAAATAGCTCACATGTGCGTGATACACACACCACCCCTGCCTATGTCTTGCTTTCTACACTGCAATATGTACAGGTCTTTTCAACAGTGTACACAGGGTTGTGTAATAATTGGGATATATTCCCCACCATACGTGGCATATATGGACACACAAGCAAACACACATGGCAGTACTGTGAATCAAACACCTGCTATCTTATGATACAGATAACAGACATGCAGCAGTATTGCCTGCATTACAATGTGTACTGACGCTACCTTTGGCAGTTATGCTGCTATATGCACACAGGAGGTCTTAAGTGTTACAGGTGTCAAGTGATTTACAGTCAGTGACACCCTGACCTCTGTGTAGATTATATGTCTTCACCTTCAGTTAACAGAAACATAGCTTAGTGCTTGCAGATGTTATGGTAGGATGGCTTGTGACACACCTGTGAGCTGTCTTCAGCAAACATCCATCTGCAAACTTGGCCCACCACTTTATGTACACACATCCGTCCATACCTGATATACATCTTACCGTACTGTCAGTATTTCACCATATGCAGGTGTCAGTGATGGGGCTGCATTGCAACTGCATGTTGTAGTAAGACACAGATCAACTTCAAACATCAGCTACTGCACACGCATGGTAGCTGAATGCACACCACTACATGTACATGTGTGTAGGTCCTACATTCCTGCCATTTAGCCATGTTTGTAGGCATTGCAATTGGCGGACATGTGTGATGACATACATGACACATGGACTGCTGTATGATAGTTGTCATGGGTAATCAGTACAGAAGGAATGTTAACTCAGTCAACATTGCTTTCACACCTTATGTACTGTTAGCATTCACCAGCCATGGACCTACCTTCCATGTGCATGTGTGTAATTGCTGTAGCCACTTGTCTGCATGAAAGACTGCAACAGCTATGCTATGTACATATGTGTTTTGTGTGTGTGGGGCATGTACATATACATGGCAGGTACATGTATATCATATCCAAACATGAGTGTGTTTACTGGTGTACAGCAACAGTTATCTGTTACAGCTGTATATGACCCAGGGCCCCTGTTATGTGTACAGCCAACCTGGTTATGAACAGTGGTATCATTGCACTGCATAACACATGATGGAACTGTGTCAGTACATGGGTAGTCTGCACAGTTGCTGTAGAGCTAGGTACAGTCCTCTGGTCATGGGTAACATGGTGTTGTACTAATGTATGTTCTGCTACATGTATGGATGTGTGTTGTTGGTCCAAGGACATGGTGATGTCTGAGGGCTACATCCTAGAATGTGGCTTTTGACACTGTGATCTGCACCTGACACATCTGTGATGGCTTTTGAGGATGTACTGGTCAGTACATGTGAGTGGCCTTCATGTACGTGGAGACACCACCACCTGGAGTGGTCCGTAATGGTGTTATGGCCCACATATCCGTATCTGAGGTATACGGTGGTAGTGCTATTGTGCACAACTGAGCCTTAAGCCAGGTGTTCCTCACTGCACAGATGTCAGTATTCCCCATTGTTGGATCTAGATTGGCAGCTGTGATTACGAACGCTACTCATCTAGCACTGTTTAGCATACACATACAATGCAGTTGTCCTCTAGGTGTCAGGGTGTTAACCTGGTCTCAGGACATTCATCTATGAATGGTACTATATGGGTGAAGTAGCCACACCTGGCAGGACATCACCACGGGTGGTATTAGTGTACCAGGTTTAGATTGGTACATCTAAGGTGATGGACAGCAGCAGACATTGTGTAGAAGACTGGTGTCAGATATATGTAGTGCAGCGTTCATGCTAACAATGACAACTATCGGCACACTGTGCCCTTCTGTATTTAGAATCGGAGTGCATACAAAACAGCCCTTTGCTACTAAGTGTGTGAGCATACCCAGTACCCCGTTGTGTAAATGGACACATAGTGCATTCCAAACAGACGTGTGCTACTAAGTGTGTGAGCATGCCCAGTGACACCTTTTGCCGGTTATGTGTCTTTTTGTGTATGGGCATGGCCATTGTAAACCTGTATAGCGATAGTGGTCATCCGGGCAACAGATGGCCATACCCCACTTCAGGATGGATTCCTACATTGAACACACTGGTTCATAGGTATGTACATCATAACTGCCAGCATCCATGTTGATGTCTGCATTCCTAGAAGGTCATATTGACTGTCTTGAAAGGTGTAGTGTCTGTGGCATGTCTTGTATCTATGTAGTGTTGTAATAGTGATCCGTAGATAGGCAGTTGTCCTGATCACACCGTTGGCGTGTGTTTGTCTCCGTCTGCCTGGGGATAGTAATATGCTTTTAGACTGCTCACACTCCATACAATCCCTATCGGCATCTTTTCCATTGCTGATGATGTCATCCAGCTAGAAGTATGCCTCTGGGAATGCTGTGATCCAGTAATCTCAGTAGCGCACTCTGTAACTGCGTAATGTTGTAGTGTGATAAGGTAGTTAGGTCTATGTTTGTAATACCAGCCCTGCCAGTTGTGTGTGTGTGTTTCCATCTGCCTGGGGACTGAGTAATACTTTTAGACTGCTCACTCTCCATACAATCCCTGTTGGCGTCTTTTCCATTGCTGATGATGTCACCCACCTAGAAGTATGCCTCTGAGAGTGCTGCAAGCCAGTAATTTCGGTAGTGCGTTCTGTAACTACGTAATGCTGCAGTGTGATAAGGTAGTTAAGTCTATGTTCTAATCCCAGCCATGCCAATTGTGTGTGTGTATGTTTCCATCTGCCTGGGGATAGAATAATGCTTTTAGACTGCTCACACTCCATTCAATCCCTATCGGCGTCTTTTCCATTGCTGATGATGTCACCCACCTAGAATTCTGCCTCTGGGAGTGCTGTGTCCCAGTAATCTTGGCAGCACATTCTATAACTGCGTAATGCTGTAGTGTGATAGAATAGACAGGTAGGTGTCCTATTCCAAGGCATGACAGGTGTGTGTGTTTGGCAGTCATATCCTATGTGTTGGCATCTGTGAGTGGCTAGCTCCAGGATGTGTTGAGTGTGTTTTGTTGTTTTCCTATATAGTGTCCATAAATGTCACAATCACCCAAGAGACTGGGTTGGCAAGACATACACATATATTCACCAATAGGTCTTGTGAGTAAATGTCAGCAGCCCTAATCTTGCCCTTAATACAGTCTGACCCATGTGATGCAACAAAACACACTTGTCTTGATAGTAACATCAGTACATAATGCAGGATGCACATGTGGTTTCCTTTTCATTCTTGTCTAATGCTTTGGTGTTATGTGGTCTGCTGTTGTGATATATATTCTATATCTACGTATGTGTGTGTATATGTATATGTGCGTGTGTGTGTGTGTGTGTATATATATATATATATATATATATATATATATATATATATATATATATATATATATATATATATATATATATATATATATATATATATGTGGGTCCCTATGACTTCGTTGACAGTTCATTTGATCGGCAGTTCATTTGGTCGACAGTTCATTTCATCGACAAGCATTTGCCCCCTACCCCAATGTTGTGCGACCCTGGAGTTGATATATATAGTTAGGGGGGTGTGGGGGCACAGCCCCTCACATTGGGGGGTGTGGGGGGCGAAGCCCCCCACCTACAATGCTTGTCGATGAAATGAACTGTCGACTAAATGAATTGTCGATCAAATGAACTGTCGACAAAGTCATAGGGACCCATATATATATATATATATATATATATATATATATATATATATATATATATACATATTTGTGGACATTAGCACACATAAATCTACATGATGGAATACATGTCCTATACTATTGAATGCCTGTGCTGTATGATCTGTACATGATCACCTCAGATGTATGTATATCTGCCATGGCTTAGTGGTAAAGCGCATCATCTATGGTGTGCAGGGTCCCAGGTTCGAGTCGTGTAGAGACCGGTTATTTTGTTGCTGAGAAGCACAAGAGACATCTAATATGGTGATAGGAAGGTGCTTTTAACCAGTTGTGTGCAGATCTGCGTGACAATAAGCAGTGGTTATTATTTTGGAGGCTCAGTATGGGTCGTGTAACTATGCAATAGAAGACAATACTATGCAAATGAGGTTTAAAATAGTGAATCCCGTTTATCCCCAGGGTGTGATGCAGATCCCAAGAGTGTATGTGTATAGATAGCTGGGTGCAGGACTCGAATATAGATGAAAGCATGGGGGGAGGTGTCAGGCATACTGTACGTACACTGGACCCCTGTGTCATGGGATTGCTCCTGCCTTAGCACGCCTAAGTTAAGGGTGTGTCTATACCTGCCTAGTGCAATTGGGAGGAACAACAGCAGTAGTAGAGTAGTCAAGGTGAACAAGCTGTGCAAACAGGTGATAATTAGCACAATCAGCAGATTACAGGCCCAGCCCAGAACACTACGATAAAGTGAGCAAGCACCATACACACAGGGTTTTTTTTCACACTATACACCACCTGTGTATACATGCGGGGACATTTATCGAAACAATCCAACCAAATGAGAAGGGCTGCAGCAGGCAACATAGACCAACATCTGCAGGAGGCTGCGGGTGGTGAGGATGTGAATGCTGCCGAACAAACCCCAGTGAGGAGACAGAGAAGACTTTACCGATCCAGGGTAACCTACCAGGGGCTACATAAGCTGGAGATAGTGGAGAGCTATGGGGTGGATAGAGACCTCCTACAGCATATTGCTGAGCTGTACCAGCCACACCTGACACTTTGAACAGGCCGAGGAAAACCCATCCCAGTGGATACCAAGGTATGTGTAGGCCTAGGTATACTAGCCACAGGTACCTCCCAAAGCACAACTGGGGATATCATGGGGAACTCACAGGCATCTGCATCCAGAGTATTGTACCAATTCCTAGATGCCATGTCACCACATGCCAGTGAGCACGTACATGTCCTCAACACACGTGAGGTGTTGACCAGCAATATGCATCTCTTCCACCAAATGCCAGTCTACCCTGGGGTAGTGGGTGTTATAGCCTGCATGCACGTATGCATCAAAGCACCACCCGGTGAGCAGGGTAGGGCCTACATTAACCACAGGGGCATCCCCTCCATCAACTGCCAAGTCGTATGCGATGCCCAGGGCATTATACTGAATGTGTGTTCTGGCTGCCCTGGAAGCTATGATGATTCCGATATATGGCATCTGACAAAGCTGCACCACACCTTTGCCAATATGGACATCCCCTACAGTCACCTAGTGGGGGATGCTGGGTAACCACTGGAGCCATGGCTGATGACACCCATCAGCAATGCACACACACCTGAACAACTACGCCATAATGAGGCACACACACAGGCAAGACATATAATTGAGCATGTGTTTGGGATGCTCAGGTCATGGTTCCAGTGTCTGGACACATCCGGTGGAGCCTTGCAATATTCAACAGCTACATGCACCCAAATTGTTATGGTATGTGCTATGCTACACAATATGGTCCTGCAGTAACAGTTGCAGCAGGAACAGCATGGGGCAGGGCCACACAGTCCCCCACCAATGCCAAGGCCTGTACAGGCACAGTGTGACTCAGAGGAGGAACTACCTGAGCTGGACCCAGTAGGCGAAAGGAGGCATGCCCAGTATGACCTACCCTTGGCAAAGGGGCAACACATAGCATATGCACTGACACTGTAGGTACCAGGGAATTTCACCCTCTCTGACTCACACAGACAGTAAAAGGGATGTCAAACATGACACTACCTGTGCTCAGCCATGTATAGGAAGTGCACTGTGTGCATCCGACATAGGCAGCCCTCCAGCACCATCCTCAGGTCTGGCACACCCTCAAGGTAAGTCAATCAACCTACCAATTGGCAGTTGTATTAGAATGTGTTTTTACCTGTAGCTATGGTATGGATGTGAGCATGCAAGGGAATTTGGTGGGCGAATGTTAGGGCAGCGGACAGTACACATCCATAGTGGCACCATGATGTCCATAGCACATACCGGAGTCACAATAGTAGTCAGTAGTACACAGAGTGTCCTAACCCACTGCAGGTTATGAGCTGAACATCATGTGTGTCCATACAGCCCACACAAGTCTGAAACAGCTGGACAGGTGTAGACCAATACAGACAAATGCTGTAAAATGGCCTCTGGATATGCCCTATGGATGACCCCACCCTCCCACAGACACACACAGACAGACTACAGCAGGCCAGGCACTTGGATGTAGGTTGTGAAGGCTAGGACGTATAAAACCAATATGCTGGTAATTAAAGCTAGGATCTGAAGTACACTGGTATGCCTCTAGCCAGCACATTAGGTAGGTCCAGACACTGAAATGGAGTACTGACATACCAGTACAGTAGTAGCAAAAGTGTACAACTGTCAGCTGTGCCCCCCTTCCAACGTACACATGTAACAGTCATGTGCACCCCCCTCCGGTTCCATGTAAGAATGTGGATACAGTTGGATGTCCCCCCACGCTATGCAGAAATGTAGCAACAGTCAATGCCACATGACCGATGGATACCCTGCAGACACAGCATGCCACCTGTCAGTGTACACCGCAGGGTTCGGCACCACAGTACTAACTACATGGACATGTAACACATGCAATCCAGTTGGCCATACTGGGTATGCTCAAACACATGAAGGTATGACAGTAATGTCAGTCGACAACATGTGTAACGGTCATACTGGGCATGCTCACACACTTAAACACAAGACGGCCAAGTCTGCAAACACCAGTGGTCTGGACATATCTGCCAGTACATTGCTATACTGTTGGATGACTGTGCTGTATGGTATGTGTGTGGTACTGTCTATTGTCTGCATATATGCCATGGTGTATTGGTAATTCAGATTAGCTGTGTGCGCAGAGTGTTGCTACCACACTTGCAAAGGACGATTCTTTGTTTGCAGCCAGAACAAGGCCATTGGATACAGAGTGGATAAGGCACATTGCAGCAGTTAGGAGCAGTTGTGCATGGGTTTGCACAGTGTTAAGCACTGCTAACCTCTGGTCACAGCTTCTTATACTTGTTTAGACTCCATATTTCTTTAACAATGCAATACTCGCATACTGGTAGACAAACATGCTTACACCCACTCGTTCCCTCACTTGCACGTGCACCAACATTGGTGCTTGGGTTTGTCACTCACGCTGGGTGGGCGCGATCCCTTGTGATGCTTATTACATTGGACTACATGATTACAGTATCGGGTATGGCTGACCATTAGGCGATGGCATGGAGTTCAACTGTACGGAATCGGCGGCCTGTCCAGTGACATAATCATATTATATGCGTGTTCCTCATACAATCTGCTCCCATCTGGCTGATACATGGGAAACAATACTCTGCAATGCAGACAAGTAAATGTGTTTTGGGAACCGCATCTGTCTGCTGGGTCATGCTACCGCATACCTATTGTAAGTCTTCCACCTTTTAAATTGGCCGAAGTGAGACTTTAGGATTAACACCTTTCCCACTTTGCGTGGGACAGTCCCTCATTAGGCATATGTGTCATGCAAGAATAATCTAGGCATAGCAAATGTCCTGATTACAGGACAATATTATATTCTACATTCCTCTAATAGTTGCATGTAATGGTTATTTTATAAATGACACTTCTATATGTTATGTGAAGTAGCATAAGCAACTTGACTGCTGCTAGACTAAGCTTTGATTTGTGCTAAAACGTATATTTCTGTACTATGCACGGCTGTAGGTATGTTCTGACCTGGTACGTCTGACATTTCTATGGAGCAGGTCCCACTTTGGCCATTTGGAAAGGTGGCAGCCCTATAGGACCTATATGTAGAGATGTCAGATTTGGCAAGGCAACACATACCCACAGCCAGTAGAAAATTGACTACTTCACCGGTTTGCATAAGTAAAGGTTATTCTTGTATCATTATAGTTGCTAATACTGTTTCGTATAACATTCAGGTGTTTCAGATACAACAGAATCGTTTTATGCAACCACTACAGACAATATATGGATTCTTTGCCCGAAATCACAGGCCATGTGCCATAATAACATTCATTTTGCAGGACACAACTGCCCAGAGGGGAGTGTCCCTCACAAAGTCGAACAGGTGGTAACCGCAAACTATTATGCTATCATCTACCTAAAGTGGTTGGCGGAATATGCGCTTTCCATCATTAGCAGACCTCACATACGAATGGGATAGAAAGAACACTGCATAACACCCTCAGGGACACATTTAGATGATTGGTTCTATTAACGTGAAACATTGACAGTCACACAGCATATGTATTCATTCACATTTGTCGAGGTACATGATGTTTATGAGTCATACATGTTGTCATTTGTCATTACGTGTATTCCGCCACCTGTCCACCTCATATCACTAGTTCTGGAAGGCTTAATTAAGACTGTGTTACATTCTGATTCGTAATCACGGACGTCCATGATAATCGGGTACAGGGCGCTGATATATTCCCCATGTGGATCCCCTATGGTTTACGGACTATCCAGTAGAAATGTTCTTCAGGTTTGGGAGGTATGAGCGCCTGCAGTGCCCACATAGGAATATTAATTACTTCCACTGGGCGGGCCTAATACATCTCTGCCAACCAACACCTGCACACTTAGGCCCATTATTGCATACCCATGATTCACCTACCTGACACCCCTCTACAGCACTCATGATTCATACTTACTTTGAGCGCAGCTGGGGTATGAACACACCCCTACACACTGCCCACTCTCTCCATCTCAGGACACATGTTGTACGTTTTGTCAACCCATGTGTTATTACACTTGCACAACCTACTATTCCGTGTACAGCTACATCCTGCTCGTGTCGATCACCACAGGTTCGCCTGTATGGTGAATTTTTGGTGTCCCACAAGGGACCCCATTATCCATGTTTAAAGTGTAGACCTTGCAGATCTCTCCCACTGGTACTTTCCTGCTGGTGGTCTGGAAAGCAGCGGTGTATTTACCTTTATTGTGTGTCTGTATGTCTGACTGGCCTAGATGGCGAGGTGTGGGAGGTAAACGTTTGTTTATTGGACCTCCCACTAACATATGCCCAGTCTGAACATATGTTACCCATAATTGCAATTGCTGTAATGTAACCTAGTTATGTACATGTGTATATCTACAGTAACATATAAATATATATATATATATATATATATATATATATATATATATATATTTTTTGTGTGTGTGTATATGTATATATATCTATATATGTTGTATGTATGTATATATATATATATATATATATATATATATATATATATGTGTGTATATATATATATATATATATATATATATATATATATATATATATATATACATATATATATATACATACATCTGTGTGTCCATTGACCAATACATTTCCCGGCCATACGCACTTACACATGCGTATTGGGTTTTATATCTGCTTCTACAGCATACTATTGCCTTAGTCATTATGACACCGACACTTCACTCCGGTTAACTTGTAATCGGTATTTAGCACGTTATACAGCAGACAGATGTTGCAATATGTTCATGTACGGAGTACCGATGGTAACTGTGATGTGATACAGTGTCATTCGACCTGTTCCTCATCTGCACAGCCTATTATTCCTACTACTGTATTTGTTTCTGTGCACATTCATATTATTTATGTCAATAAATGGAGTGCATGTGTTAGAGAGAATGTACTTCAACATATTGATGTCTGCATGTGCGTATGCATATATACCTATTACGTACTAGCTGACCTACACAGGCCAGTCCATTGGAACTGGCATAACCAACCCTGGCACTCCTGGATCCATAATCGCATAGCCATAGTTTCTCCACCCCACTCATGTTGAGTTTCAGCCATTATCCACCTGATATCGCAGCCATGACACACCTTTACACATTGCCCTCTCCAGAGCATTTGGGGCCCTACACACATTTTGTACTGGCTTGTGTATTCACAGGGTCACCCGCCATTTATATTTGCACATACGTGCCTTTCCTGGTGTTATGGATTACGGCCATTTGCGGGTTACAAGTGTAGGTGGTCACAACATGAACTACATTCGGTCTGTGTGTAATGTTGACGTAGCAGTTCAACGATATTATGGTGACTAGTATAACCTTGCCTCTGGTGTGAATAGCGGTGCTCTACTCACTCTTGGGCAGCTTTATCTGACATACGCTGCAAGCACTATATAATATTTAGTTGCTCTAGATTACCTTCACAACCCTTGTGTATGCTTTATTCTTATGGCGTTCATTCTTACAGTGTATATATATATATATATATATATATATATATATATATATATATATATATATTTATTTTATGTCTGTGGATATATATCTATACACACATACACACACACACATATATATATATATTATTATACATATATATATATGTGTGGGTGTGTGTGTGTATATATATATATATATATATATATATATATATATATATATATATATATATATATAAGTTACATCTGTACATAACAACATACATTTGCTATGCTGGGAGCTGCTTACACCCGCGCAGGCGCACTCGCATATGCTTACTGTGAGTTACATATGTTTACTGCCACTTTTTTGTGCTTACGTGTGCCTTATTCATTATGACAGTACCACATTGATTGAAGAAATCTGGTTAATGGCCGCATGCGAAACACACATTCACCTTTACATGTTTAAATGATGGCTTTACAGCATAGAGATATTAATTCCACAAGAAAATGATATGTGCTATAGTCGTACTTGAACCGGGAATGCCTTTACGTTAGGCGAATGTTCTAACCACTACACTATTGGTGTTCTGCTTCATTTATATGTATACCCATGGTTCATAGCTACCCTAACATATGCCTCACCGCTTCACTCACACAGCAGGCATCCATTCTCCTGCTGGGAAAACCGCAGTACTACACATGCGACATTCCCTATTCCCTACTGCTCTGGACCTGTGTTGCATGTTTACTCACTCCAAGGATATTCATAACTCCAAAGCTTATGGTACTGGCACATACATGTATTTGATTGTCAGGGTGTTCATGTGGTGATCCGGGTTTAGGCTTGATCGACTGGAGACCGGAACTGCCCTGTACCCATTTAAAAGTCAGACTTAGCACATGGACAGAGTTGGTCCCAATTTTAACTTTCTACCTATGTTTACAGATGCAGGGTTTGGACACCTCTGACCAGATTATTATGTTGGCACTACATAATACAGGGTGGGGGTGGTTCCACTACATAATGCAGGGTGGGTGGTGGTTCCACTGGTGTTACCTTCACATTCGTTATGAATGCTTTATTGTGACCATGTTCATTCATTCATATAGATATATATATATATATATATATATATATATATATATATATATATATATATATAATAGCTGTCTGTACATACATCTACATATCTATTTACATTTCCCATACAGTTGAATGTACACCACACATCCCCGCTGCCTTTACCTCCCTATATCCAAAAGATATTATTCTGGCCATCACTTATGACTTCACTACAGGTATTCAATAGTACTGGCAACAAATGTGACGGTTGGTGCACGTATGTGTACGGACCTCTCAAACACTCAGGGACTAATTTCTACAGTAACAGGGATAAGGCAAGGACAAATCAGGGACAATCACAGACACTTCTACAATATTAGTACTATTAACTTGAAATGTGTTGACAGATTCAGAGCATATGTATTAATACTTATTTTCTGAAGTTAAAAGCATCTATTACTCCTAATTATTGTCATTATTCATTCAAGTGTCATTCATCAACTTTCCTCCAAAGGTCATTGGTTTTATGAGGAATTCAGAGGCTGGCCAGTTATTGTGTGAATGCTCTGACCATTGGTAGGGTTGCCACATTTTCATATGTCCAGGATGGGATATATTCTCGACACAACAGATTTTTTAGGCCAACACATACCCATGGTCAGTACAGGGTTTAGAACATTAATTACTTTCCTAGATGAGAGCTTATTCCTGTAGCACTTTAGCTGCTTATTCTGTTTCTTGTAAGATTTATGTATTTTACATACAGAAATAACTGTTTTAGGCAACTGTTACATGAAATATGGTGCATAGTTATTTCCTACAATCACAGGATATTTGCCATTGTATCATTCTTGGTCAGGGTACACTTACCCAAACAGGGACTGTCCCTCACAAAGTGAGACAGGAGGTACCCTGCTTATGTCAGTGCCTTAATCACCCTATATCCAAGTGCCACTATGTAAATGTGTACAGTATATTTTCTCGATAATTCATGTGGGGAGACCTGCATCACGGGCAGGTGTTTGATCCCGGGTAGTAGGTTCTGTATGACCGTCAGGAGGCTGAGTAGTCTCGTGAACCACTACTGCACAGACAATTTGTGTCCAGATGTCTACAGGACTGGACATTGTGTCGTGATACCAAGTCTGATGTTTACACAGGATACTTATCCCATGAGGGATATCCAAAAATTGAACAAGCCAATAACCTTCCATGTTTTTGGATTTACAAAAATGTGATAGGGTTTTACATGCAAGGGATACATAGTTTGCAATCCTGATACTGCCTAGGGTGACACTGCCTACTATATATGAGTAGTGGTCACTATGTGCAGATATGGCTGTGCCAAGTTAGTAGCCCGAGTATGGCTGGATTTGGTGGATGTTCAGGAATAGGGGGGAGGGGGGTTGTGTGCTGTAGAGGGGATGATGGGTATTCAATTATGCATCCAGGTGTGTTGTAGTTGGATGGCTCAGTTCTGTCCAGACCATTAGGTGGGTATGTGCCGGTGACATTTCTGTACATGTGTATCGCACATTTTAATATTCATATGTTTGTGTGATTGTGTTCTACAGTATGGCCTGTCAGGTTGTATTGCAGATGTGTATGTTTGTTCTTTGTGTTTCTTTCTGATTCACCCACTGCTCCCTCATACACCTCCAGTTCACCTATTATGCATCCAACACAATCTCGCCTTTGCAGATTATTACATTACCCATCCCCCCACACCCATATTTCACATACTCCATCCATCCCTTCTCTGGCTGATGGCCCATGGCACGGTCAAGGAAACACATTGCATAAACTACATACCTCTGGTACCTGTATGGTTGTGATGACTACCCTACCATTTTTCACCTTCCACATGCTGTACATCATGCACATAGGTACACTCAAATACTTATCTTTCATGACATGGTAGGTACACCCGGGTAATACCCGTTCATCTTTGACACATCCTGACAAGAATGGCTTGGACTGCAAATGGGCAGATTTTGGCCGAATGCTCTGACTATTGGTAGGGTTGCCACCTTTTCATATGGCCAAGATGGGATATATTCCGGACACAAATCAGATTCTACAGGACAACACATACCCATGGTCAGTACAATGGATAGTACTTTTTTTTATGCCTACATGTAAGCTTATTGTTGTAGCAGTTTATATGCTTCTTCTGTTTTGTTTACTTGCTTATTCTATTTCTTGTAACATGTAGGTATGTTCCATATGGAAATAACTATTGTAGGTGACTATTACATGAGATGTGGGACATAATTATGTCATACGGTCGCAGGATATTTTACATTTATAATGGTTTTTGTATGGACACAACTGCCCAGATGGGTACTGTCCCTCACAATGTGGGACAGGTGGCAACCCTGACCATTGGGCTAGACTTAGCTATTGGCAGCGTGCTAACACGATGTGTTTCGCTTCCACTTGGTATAACTATCAACACTGCATTAGAATACGGGCACACGGTTTTAAATGTCATTTGTTCGAGGGATGGGGACTCGATATTCGGCTACATGCATTTGTGTTTCTTCTTAATTTTGTGTTTGCAAGAACTGTCTTGCATGCTTTGCATATGTTTCAGTATCCACGGACACTGACAGGTGTGATTACTATTGCAGGCAGACTGTAATATTCAGCATTTTAGGTTGCACATAAACAGCCGACATTTCCACGCCTCTGTGCGGCGCTTCAACACATCCCATGCACTTGCGCTCGTTTCCTATGCACGTGGATGTGGTGACAGCACACCTTCATTAATATGTATATGGCGCTACTGCTCCATCTGCATGCCGCACGGTTGGTGCAAGCCTAACGCCGGCCTTGCGCTGAGCTTCATGAATCCCAGGGAAAGTCTAAATTGCATTAAACAAATGAAATAAATGGAAATGACCAAATTTTTGCTAAGCAAGTATTTTTCATATTAATTAATGATCTCTGAGTTATCGGAAGTGTATGAAGTGTTTGCATGTTTGTGCAGTATTACAGTAAAGTTATTTCCCAAAGTATAGTATTTCAAGCAGTTTATTGCACTTTTGAATGTTCTTACAAGATGCTGAGAGAGAACTTGTTCGTACATAATTAGAAGGGCCATATTTTCAGTGTGTTTGTGCATACTTTGTTGGCATGGCAGATGGATTTCGAAAACCCAGTGCACTTGGGTTGACAATGATATTGCAGAAATCTCTAGAGTGTTTGAGCAAGAGTATGATATTTGTATACAGGCTGCAGTTTCTGACAAAGATGACCATACAAAGACATTCATTCTGCTTAATTTAGCTGGGTCAGAAGCCATTGAAAGGGAGTGTTCATTTGTGTATGCATCTGCTATCTTTGCAGTAGAGGGGAAAACCATCATATACCAGCTGAGTCAAGGGATGACCCTGAGTGCTTAAAATATAAATTTAGAGAAATGTGTAACCCCCAGATAAACATTACAAAGGAAAGGCACTTATTTTATAGAAGGGATCAAAAGTCTGGTAAAACTTTTGCAGGATGTATAACTGATTTGAGAAACAAGGCTAAAATGTGCATATTTGGTGATTTAATGGATGAGTTGATAAAAGACAGACCTGGGTGTAGTATTAAAGATGATGCTGTGAAAAAGATTTTGCTTCATGACAGTGATTTCACTTTGAAGAAGGCCATTGAGATTTGTCAGATATACAACTTACTTACTTACTTACTTATGCCCGTCACCCTTGACAGGGTATGGGCCACCAACTACAGCTCTCCACCGAATCTTGTCCTGGGCCAGCTGTTCTATTTGGTTCCATGTGTAGCCTCTAAGCTTAGCATCTGCCTCAAAGTCTCGCCTCCAGGTGTTTCGTGAGCGGCCTCTTCCTCTCTTCCCCTGAGGATTCCAGCGCAATGCCTGTCTTGTAATGTTGTTTGCTGGTTTACGAAGAGTATGCCCAATCCATCTCCACCTCCTCCTCTTAACTTCTTCCCCAATCGAAAGTTGGTTGGTCCTTTCCAAAAGGGTGGCGTTGCTAATAGTGTCTGGCCATCAAATCCGTAGAATCTTCCTGAGACAGCTATTTGTAAATGTCTGAAGTTTTTTAGTGGTGGTCTTGTTTAACCCCCAGGTCTCTGCCCCATACAGCAGTACTGACTTCACGTTAGAGTTAAACAGCCTTATCTTGTTGATCAAGGATAGTTCTCTTGTTTTCCAGACCCTATTTAACTGTATGAAGGCTGCTCTTGCTTTTCCTATCCTTGCCCTGACATCAGCTTCTGATCCGCCCTGCTTGTCAATTATGCTGCCAAGGTAGGTAAAGGACTGCACTTCCTCCAGTGGCTTCCTTTGCAGAGTGATAGGATTAGTATTTGTGGAGTTTAATTTAAGGATCTTTGTCTTCAGATTGTTAATGTTAAGACCCACCTCTAGTGCTGTAACTGCCACCAAATTTGTCTTGTTTTGCATTTGCTGCTGGCTGTGAGAGATGAGGGCGAGGTCATCAGCATAGTCCAGATCTTCCAGCTGACTCCATAGGGTCCATTGGATCCCATTTTTCTGTCCTGCAGTAGATTTCTTCATAATCCAATCGATAACTAACAGGAAGAGGAATGGTGACAGTAAGCATCCTTGCCTGACCCCAGTTTTTACTTGAAAGCTTTCAGAGAGCTGCCCTCCATGTATAACCCTGCATGATAGACCATTGTATGAGTTCTTTATCAAATTTACTATTTTCGTTGGTATACCATAGTGCTTCAGAAGGCTCCACAGTGTCTCTCTGTCCACGCTATCAAACACCTTTTCAAAGTCAACAAAGTTGATATACAATGGTGAGTTCCATTCAACTGACTGTTCCACAATTATTCTGAGCGTTGCAATTTGATCAGTACACGATCTATTTTGCG
This sequence comes from Protopterus annectens, assembly GCF_019279795.1. Taxonomy (NCBI): domain Eukaryota; kingdom Metazoa; phylum Chordata; order Ceratodontiformes; family Protopteridae; genus Protopterus; species Protopterus annectens. The sequence continues at coordinate 812,236,864 of NC_056735.1, read as the reverse complement.
AAGCCTGCCTGCTCTTCTCTCAGCTTTTTGTCAGTGGTGTCCTTTATCCTTTCCAAAAGGATACGGTTGAAAACTTTTCCTGGAACTGATAGAAGATTAATGCCTCTGTAGTTGTCGCATTTGCTAAGGTCCCCTTTCTTGGGAAGCTTAATGAGATGGCTCTCTTTCCATTCTGAAGGAACAGTTTCCTCTGCCCAGATTCTTTCAAAGAGTGGGTACAACATCTCCACTGATGTATTCAAGTCTGCTTTAAGGGCCTCTGCCGGGATGTTATCTGGTCCTGCCGCTTTCCCATTTTTCATTTGGATTATGGCTTTCCTGATCTCCTCCTTGCTTGGCTTTTCACAATTGATTGGTAGATCTTCATTGGCTGGCTCAATAATTGGAGGGTTTAGTGGTGACGGTCTGTTTAGAAGTTCTTCAAAGTGTTCCACCCACCTTTTCAGTTGATGTTCTATACTATTGATGGTTTTCCCTTGCTTATCTTTAACAGGTCTCTCTGGCTTACTGTACTTTCCTGAAAGTTGCTTGGTGATATCATACAACATTTTTGTGTTACCACTGTAAGCTGCCAGTTCTGCCTCAACTGCCAACTGTTCCACATAATTGTTCTTGTCTATTTTAATGCATCTTTTGACCTCTCTGTGGGCATCTGCATATTCTTCTTGGGCCTTGATCTTTGAAGCTCTGGTTTTACTGTTGTTTACTTTTGCCTTCTTCCTCTTTCTGTCTTCTATCTTTACCAGTGTTTCTGCAGTGATCCACTCTTTCTGATGATACTTTCTAGGTCCCAGTGTCTCTTGACAAGCTAAGTCTACAGCCTTTTTCACATTCTGCCAAGAGCTGTTTACTCCACCCTCCTCAACCAGTTCTTGTAGCACTTCAAATTTGTTCTTCAGTGCAATGTTGAACTGTTCTTTTGTCTGAGAATCTTTCAATAGATGAACATTGTATTTCATTCTCCTAGATGACTCTTGAACCTGGGTTCTTTTTAGCTTTAGCTTCAGTCTAGCCACCACCAAGTGATGGTCAGATGCTACATCTGCCCCTCTTTTCACTCTGACATCTTGTAATGTTCTTCTAAACCTTCTACAGATGCATATGTGATCTATCTGGTTTTCTGTTGTGTAGTCAGGGGAGACCCATGTATTTTTGTGTATCCGTTTGTGGGGAAAAATGCTACCTCCAATGACCAAATTGTTGAGAGCACATAGATCAACAAACCTTTCACCATTCTCGTTGATTGTTCCCAGAGCATGTGTACCCATGATTTGCTCATATCCTATGTTACTGGATCCGACCTTGGCATTTATATCGCCCATAAGGATAGTAAGGTCTTTGTCTGTGTAGGTCTCGAGGATCTGCTGCAGTCTTTCACAAAACTGGTCTTTATCTTCCTCTTCACTATCATTAGTTGGTGCGTAGCACTGGACCACATTCATTACAATTTTCTTCTTCTTTGTACGGAATGAAGCTGTGATGATCCTGGGGCCATGTGCTTCCCATCCAATCAGGGCTCTCTGGGCCTGTTTAGCCAACATAAGACCAACCCCTTGGGAGTGATGTGCTTCACTGTCCTCATGTCCAGAATAAAGCAGCAACTCTCCTGTAGATAATCGACACTGACCAGCCCCTGTCCACCTTGTCTCGCTGATTCCCAACAAACTCAAGTTGTTATTTCTCATTTCTGCTGCCACTTGGGCTGCCTTGCTTAGCTCATACATGGTCCTGACATTCCATGTGCCAATGTTTATTTTCCTGGTAGAGAGAAGGGTGCTCTGCTTTGTGGTGTCCTTTCGGCTTTGGCCACAAAACTTCATAAATCTTCCATTTGAAGAACCCTCCTCTTCCAAGACAAGATTGTCTGTGTTTCCTGTAGTTGGTGTTTTTGTAGCAAATAGTTTTTTTATGGGATGGGGTTGCTAACCCTAAGCCCAACCCTCCTCCTTTTTCAGCCGGGCTTGGGACCGTCCTTGGCGGAGAAGGGCCATATTTTCAGTGTGTCTGTGCATACTTTGTTGGCATGGCAGATGGATTTCGAAAACCCAGTGCACTTGGGTTGACAATAATATTGCAGAAATCTCTAGAGTGTTTGAGCAAGAGTATGATATTTGTATACAGGCTGCAGTTTCTGACAAAGATGACCATACAAAGACATTCATTCTGCTTAATTTAGCTGGGTCAGAAGCCATTGAAAGGGCGTGTTCATTTGTGTATGCATCTGCTATCTTTGCAGTAGAGGGGAAAACCATCATATACCAGCTGAGTCAAGGGATGACCCTGAGTGCTTAAAATATAAATTTAGAGAAATGTGTAACCCCCAGATAAACATTACAAAGGAAAGGCACTTATTTTATAGAAGGGATCAAAAGTCTGGTAAAACTTTTGCAGGATGTATAACTGATTTGAGAAACAAGGCTAAAATGTGCATATTTGGTGATTTAATGGATGAGTTGATAAAAGACAGACCTGGGTGTAGTATTAAAGATGATGCTGTGAAAAAGATTTTGCTTCATGACAGTGATTTCACTTTGAAGAAAGCCATTGAGATTTGTCAGATATACAAGCTCACCGAAAAGCACACAGATATGCTTACAAATGAGAAATGCATGCTTCCAGTAACTTCTAGAGCTCATGATGGTAGTATGCAGCATGTGGTTAAAAGAAACAGGCCCAAGCACATGGCAGCAACTGTAGCCCCTGCAGCACTCACTGGTAAGCCCCAGAGCTTCCTAGCAAGTTCCAGAGTTTGCACAGTCTCACTGAAGCATAACAGTGAGCCTGTAAGCTCAAAGCATGGGCCCCAACTCAGTTTTATTGCCAACTCTCATAATTGTGGTGGTAATCATGAATCTAAAAGGGAAAAATGCTTAGATTTTGGTCAACAATACCACAGATGTAATAAGTGGTATAATTTCAAGAGGTTTTGTAAATCAAAAGGCACACATTCTTTTATTAAAAGGGAACATTTCAAGAAATTAGTTGATCAATTAGAAAGTTGTGACCCTACTTTTATGTTGATGGTGTGTCAGTGCTTAGTGAAACAGTCAATGCAGTAGATTTATGAACCAAGAATGTAGTATTTTGTACTATTTGTATAAATGGCAAACCCATAGAGCTCAAAGGTGACACAGGTTCGAAGTGCAATGTTATGTCAGCAGAAGCATTTGCTAGAGTGTGTGGTAGTGAAAGGCTTGATTTGACAAAGTGTGCAAAGCTAGTTGCTTATGGTGATGAAGAGATTCAGATAAAGGGCTCAGTAATCATTTCATGTTACTCTGCTGGGAGAAGCTATGACTTGCTATTTTATGTGGTCAAGAGGTATGTTTAGTCATTATTAGGGCTCAGAGACAGTTTGAAAATGGGACGGCTTTCATTTAACAAGGAAATCCACCAAGTTAGCTTAAAGGACCACTATTCTAATTTCGCCCAGTCTATTTTTTCTACCTATGCTGATCTTTTGGAAAACAAACTAGGCAAGCTTCCAGTTGTGTACCCCATAAAGTGAGACCCAGGTGTAAGCCAAGTTTTCAGGCTGGCCCAGAAAGTACCAATAGCTATGCAGAACACAGTCAAAGCTGAGCTTGTGTGATTTGTCCAGTAGAAGAACCAAGTGAATGAATACCTTCTATGGTGGTAGCTCATAAGAAATGCTCAGATGATATCAGATATGAACTGATCCATGAGATTTAAACAAAGCACTAAAAAGACCTCATCATCCAATACATACAGTCGAAGAAGTCACTCCTCTTATGCCAAATGCCATTGTTTTTTCTGTCTTAGAGTTCATTTAGCAAATTTTGCTTGACAAGAAATCCTCATTGCTAACCACTTTCATTTCTCCTTATAGAAGGTATAAATTTCTGAGAATGACATTTGGGATTAATTCTGCAAGTGAAGTCTTTCAGCGTTTAATGGGGAAGATTTTTTCTAGGTATCCCTATGTTATTATAGTAGATGACATATAGTAGGAGGTAATGGTGAAGTAGAGCATGAAAGAAACCTCAAAAAAGTTCTGGAAAGAACGTCAAGTGAATCTTAAGGTAAATCCTCAAAAATGCAAATTCAGGCTATGAGAAGTCACCTATGTTGGTCATTTATTTACCAGTTCAGGCTTGTGACCAGACCCTTCTAAGCAAACAGCTATTCTTGAGATGCCAGCTCCATACAATGTTCAAGTCCTGCAATGTTCTCTTGGCATGGTTAACTATCTATGCAAGTTTACTCCAGACTTGAGTCAAATGTCAGCACCACTCAGAGAGCTGACACATAAAGATGTATCCTGGTCATGGTTAAAACAGCACCAAAGAGCATGTGATGTCCTGAAACAGAGAATTGCAAGTCTACTAACTCTCAGATACTATAATGTCTGCAAGCCAGTTACTCTTTCATGTGATGCTTCAACATTTGGTCTAGGTGCAGTCATTCTACAAGAGGCTCAACCTGTTGCCTGTGTCCAGAACTTAACCCAAACTGAAATGCAGTATGCTCATATAGAGCAAGAACTCTTGGCAGTTGTGTTTGCGTGTTCCAAGTTCCATGATTATGTTTATGTTTATGGCAGACCTATCCAGATTGAAACAGAACACCAATCTCTAGTCACTATTTTGAGAAAGCCTATGCATACAGCTCCAGCCAGATTGCAAAGTATGATGTTGAGATTGCGACAGTATAATATCAATCTTGTCTACAAGAAAGACAAACTTCTTTATCTTGTGGATACATTATTCAGATCACCCAGAAATGCCACTGAACAGCATGAGAATGAGAGACTTGATTTTGAAGTCATGGAAGTGAGAAAATTTTCTTCCACACATCTTGAAGAGCTTAGAGATCATACAGTCACAAACTGCGTTTTATAGAAACTCTCCCACTTTATTTATTTATTTATTTATTTATTTATTTATTTATTTGTTTGTTTTATTTTACATTTGTTTACTGGGCTAGTCTAACTGGATGCATGTCCATTTTCAGTAAAGGCCTGGGAGATAAGCTCCAACATTAAGGTAATGTAACAGGACTACAAATAGAAATAAAAATAAATTGTAAATAGTACGTTATTACAAAGACTTAATGCAAGCTCCAATATAAGGTAATGTAACAGGATTACAAATAAAAGTAAAATTATGAACAGTAAATTATTACAAAGAATAAATGCAGTTCACAGCTAAAGGGTGTCTATTAATGATCTAAAGTAGCTTCAATAGCAAAGAGATAAAAAAACTACAATAATGGTAAAGAAAAAAATTAAGATCAAAGAAGGATTGGGTTAGCAAAGAAGTAACAAACAACATTAGAGAAAGAGGTTAGCAAAGAATAACAAACAACATTAGAGAAAGAGAGGTTAGCAAAGAATAACAAACAAGATTAGAGAAAGAGAGGTTAGCAAAGAAGTAACAAACAAGATTAGAGAAAGAGGTTAGCAAAGATTAACAAACAACATTAGAGAAAGAGAGGTTAGCAAAGAAGTAACAAACAAGATTAGAGAAAAAGGTTAGCAAAGAATAACAAACAACATTAGAGAAAGAGAGGTTAGCAAAGAATAACAAACAACATTAGAGAAAGAGAGGTTAGCAAAGAAGTAACAAACAAGATTAGACAAAGAGGTTAGCAAAGAATAACAAACAACATTAGAGAAAGAGAGGTTAGCAAAGAATAACAAACAACATTAGAGAAAGAGAGGTTAGCAAAGAAGTAACAAACAACATTAGAGAAAGAGAGGTTAGCAAAGAATAACAAACAACATTAGAGAAAGAGAGGTTAGCAAAGAATAACAAACAACATTAGAGAAAGAGAGGTTAGCAAAGAATAACAAACAACATTAGAGAAAGAGAGGTTAGCAAAGAAGTAACAAACAAGATTAGACAAAGAGGTTAGCAAAGAATAACAAACAACATTAGAGAAAGAGAGGTTAGCAAAGAATAACAAACAACATTAGAGAAAGAGAGGTTAGCAAAGAATAACAAACAACATTAGAGAAAGGGAGGTTAGCAAAGAAGTAGCAAACAAGATTAGACAAAGAGGTTAGCAAAGAATAACAAACAACATTAGAGAAAGAGAGGTTACCAAAGAATAACAAACAACATTAGAGAAAGAGAGGTTAGCAAAGAAGTAACAAACAAGATTAGAGAAGGAAAAGTTAAGGTGTCGAGTCAGTAGTATTATGAGCAGTATATACAAGAGGAATAATGATTGGCAATATTTGGACAAGAAAAAAAGAGTAGAGCGGGTGAAAGGTACCCTCTAGTTGTTATGTTAGACAAGGTTTGCATGAAATGTCGTAGGTAGTATAAGTATTAACAAAGATATAGAAGAATATCAAGAAGTGTGAAATGTCATAGGTAGCATAGGAGTTAACACTGACGTAGAACAATATCAGTAGGTAGAGAGTGATTATAGAAAAAAGAAGAGTAAGTTTAATGAAGTTAGAAGGAAATATAAAAACTACATTATTGACTATGAATTAATAGGATGTGATTGTGCCCTAGTGGGTAGCAGAGGGAGGAAAGGAAATATGATAGCTGGCAGGTGCTAATCTGGATTAGTACATGGGCATAACCAATGTTCTTTAAGGTGTAGTTTTAGCTGCTGTTTGAATAGCGATAAGGATGGAAGTAATTGTAGGTTGCTGGGGAGTTTGTTCCAACTTTTACCTACAGAATTTGAAAAGATGGAGTCCCCGGCTTTATTGAGGGATTTCAGGGTGTATATTTGTAGTTTATTTGCTGAGCGTAGGGTAGTAAGATTTCTATAAGGAGTTGCAATGCTACAAAGAATAGGAGTCCTATTGGTGTGAAAGAGAATCTTGTGGGTAATTGTAAGTTGTTGAAATAGTAGCTGGTTTTGGAGTTCAAGCCAGCCTAGTTGTTTGAGGCTTAAACAGTGATGAGTTCTATATGGTGAACCAGTAGCAAATCTGGCAATGTTGTTGTAGGAGGTTGCTAGCTTGTTTAGGTTAGTTTTGGAAAGATATGTATAGATAGATGAAGCATAGAGGAGAGTAGACATCAGGTGAGTATGGGAAATGGTAGTTTTGGCTTCAGGGATAAGGAAGGACTTTATCTTGTACAGTGAGCCCAGTTTTCTGTTAACAGTTTTAATTGTAGTGCTAATATGTGTGTCAAAGTTGAGATGGTGATCTATTGTTACACCTAAGAGCTTGGTGGTTGGATCAGGTGTAATGATAGTACCATTGCTTGATTTAACTGTTAGGTCTATTGGATGGGAGTTCTGTGAAGGAGTAAAATCAAGTAACTTGTTTTTTTGGTGTTTAGTAGGAGGCAACATTGCAAAAAACATTTTTCAACTGAGGTAAATACTGACTGGGTGATAGATTGGAGCTCGGACACTAAGGTGGCAGAACACACTAATGTGGAATCATCTGCATATTGTATGCAGGTAGATTGTGGAATATTTAACTGTAGGTCATTGATAAAGATAGAGAAGAGGAGAGGTCCCAGGATGGAGCCTTGTGGGACCCCAAGATTAATAGAAAGAAGAGTAGAGGGGTTGTTGTCCCAGAGAACAGCTTGCTGTCTGTTATCTAGGTAGGACTTGAACCACTGTAATGTCTTTGTGTTGAGTGAGTATTATTCTAGTATTTGTAGTAGTAATTGATGGTTCACCATATCAAAGGCTTTTGATAGGTCTATAAACAAAGCAGTAGAGAGCCTATTATCGTTACGATGCTTGTTGATGCTATCAGTGAAGGATAGTAGGACAGTATTAGTAGTGCTGTGGTGTGGCCTAAAACCATGTTGACAGTCTGCTAGAAGGTTATGTAGGAGAAGGTGATCAAGTAGTTGTCGGTGAATACATTTTTCCATTATTTTGGCTAGAGAGGAGAGCAGGGCTATGGGGCGATAGTTGGATATTTCGGTTGAGTTACTATCCTTATGAAGAGGAATTATGTGTGAGATTTTCCAGAAAGATGGGATATAACTTTCAGTAATAGTTCTATTGATTAGTATGGAAATAGGATAGGAGAGAACTTTAGCTGCAATTTGCAGGTATTCCACTGGTAGGAGATCAATGGATGGGGTACATGGTTTAAGTTTTGCTAGCAAGGTATGGATGACAGATGCAGAGACTGGATTTAGTTGAAATGTAGGGGATTTGCTAGTCATGGTGAATGGGAGGTTTGTGGTAAAAAGAGGTAAGGAATTTGCAAGAGACTGCACAGTTTCAGTAAAGGAGGTATTGAAGGTGTCAGCTATCTCCTTAGATGTACTTAGGGAAAATGCTATAGGAGTTGGAGTCTTGGAGTGTCCTGGGTGTAGAAGTTTGTTAATAGCAGTCCAAAATGTTTGGAGGGTTTGCTGATGCCTGTCTTGGAGTTTTAGGTAATAATTTTTTTTTATTAAGGAGTATAGCTTTCTTTGTGGTGTTTCTATGCTGTTTATAGTTCTGGTGATCAGTTGGGCTCTTAGTACATCTCCATTTAGACCAGATTTTATTTCTTACTAGAATTTTTTGTCTTGTTTCTTTAGAGAGCCATGGTGCTACTTTACTTCTGATTCTTATGGATCAACTAGGGGCATGGTATTCCAGTATTTGTAGGAATTTAGAGTTAAAAAGGGATACTGCTTCATCAAGGGAGAGTTCTTTTAATGCAGACCAATCAGAGGCTTGTAGCTCAGCTTGGAAACTTACAGCATTAAAGTGTTTTTTTGTTTCATATGGTTTTAAGGATAGGTTGTTTAGGGAAGAAGGTTTTATGCCTAATGATATAGGTGAGTGAATGGTTGCTAATGTCATCAGGTAGGGTGTCTGCAGTATTAGTGAGGGGATGGTTTCTTACTAGGATCCAATCTAATGCACTCTCTTTGTTAGTAGGCTTATGGATTCTTGTAGGGGTTGTGATAAATTGAGAAAAGCCATACAAGTTAATATGGATTGAAGGTTAATTGGAAGTACAACAGTTCCAGTCTATATTGAAGTCTCCAAGTGCTAGAGTTTCTTGAGGGAGAGAGGATGAGAGGAAGCATAAGATATTTTCCAGGGTGTTGATATTATTGCCTGGAGGTAGATAGGTGCATATTATATAGGTAGCTTTGCTAGAATTGAGCTGGAGTTTAGAGACAAGGATTTCATTGTGATTATCTAATGGTTGTTGTAAGTCTACTAGAGACACATTGAGATAAGATTTATACAAAATTGCTACACCTCCACCTTTTTTTAGTTCTGTCAGCCCTTACTATATTACATCCTGGTGGGATGACTTCATTATATTTTGTTCCTCGTTTGAGCCAGGTTTCTGTTAGGCAAATGACATCAAAGGAATGCATGTCCAGTAGCGTATGCAGTAGGCTAATTTTATTGTTTAAGCTCTGTATATTAAGATGTGCTATCAATAAGGAATTAGTAGTTTTGGTCAGGGTTGTATGAGTGGTGGTTTGGGGCAGTTGGGGGCTTTATTGTTTATAAAACAAGGATGACCATCAAATCAGTCTAGTTTACCTCAAGAAGTGCAACCTTATTTTCCATACAGAGATGAGATTTTGTTTGACAATGGCATCATTATGAAAGGTCCTTAAGTTACTGTTCCAAAATCTTTGCAACGAAAGTACATTACTAGCTTGCATCGTGGTCACCCAGGAGCAGACTCTACCAAAAGAAAGGTGAGAGAACTAGTATTTTGGCCTTCTATGCCACAAGATATTGAGAGAGTGCTATCATCTTGTTATGTGTGTAATAATACTAAGTCACATCAATGGAAAGGACTGCTTCAGCTAAACCAGATTCCTGAACTACCTTGGTTGACAGTAGCCACTGACATTTTCAAATGGAATGGTCAACATTACTTGGTGTTAATAGACTCTTATTCTAATTGGTTTAAGATTGACCTACTTTCTAATCTAGCATCCAGTGCTGTCATTACTAAGATGAAGTGTCATTTTGCAGTCCATGGTAGTCTGCAAAAAGTTATTTATGACAATGGCACACAGTTTACAGGCCAACAGTTCAAAAGATTTGCTGAAGAGTGGGACTTTACTCTTGTCACGACTAGCCCAGAGTATCCACACTCAAATGGTTTGACAGAATGTGCAATTCAAAGTGTGAAACAGTTACTATAGAAGTCAAAATGACATAATAGTGATGTTTTCCTGAATCTCTTGAATCTCAGAAATATTCCTTGTGATAAACATCTTGGTTCACCTGTTCAGAGACTTCTGTCGAGACAAACCAGAACCACGTTACCAATCGGCAGTCAATTGTTTGTTCCATGTGTCAAGAACAACAGGTTAGTCAAAACCAATTTGTTGAAAAAACATTTAGGCAGGAAGTCCTATTACAATAAGACCAGCAAATTGCTCTATCCATTACAAGAGGGAGAAATGATCAGGATGCAAAGGTGCAAAGGTCATGATCAGATTGGAGTTATGAAAAATATTTCCTCAGAGCCGAGATCGTACATTGTGGAATCACAAGGAGTGGAGTTTAGGCAGAATCTGAAACATTTCATACTGGTGTCAGAGCCTATGCCACAGCACATAGCCTGTGAAAAACAGTCTTTATCTCAGAGTGAGTTGTCCAGTGTTCCAGTTCCAGAAGAAGTTCTAGAGAATATTCCCATTCCTGTGATGTATCCCAAAGTTCCTGACATTAGATCTTCACAGAAGACTGCCCCTGTTGCTAAACCTAGTCCAGATTGTTATTTTACAAGATCTGGTTGCATCGCCAGACTGTGTTATAGATACATGGTAACTTGGACATGAACATAGTGTTTGTTTCTAATGTCTAAATTAATGCACGTCTAACTCCAGTGTCATTTTCATTTAAGGGGAATATTTTTAAGAGGGAGGATGTAGATCAATATGTGTGTACAGCTTTAAGACGTTATCTAAAAGCTTACATAAGTGTATAAATACTGAGCATGTGCTAGCCTGACTGCCATTTTGTAGTAAGCTGTGGAGATGTAAACATGTATGTCTGTAAGGTCTGTCTGCTAATCAGTTTGTTTATATTTTATGGTGCTGCTATCCATTCTGATGCATTTCTATCTACATCAGTCTATGTCTATAACACCTTATAGTACTGAATTTTTGAAGAAGGATAATGATGTTGCCTGTTTAGAGTCCTTAGGTAACCTATTTCATGACTTGTCAATACCAAAAAAAAAAAAAATGGTGTTCTTGCTTAAGGACTTTGCATTGTAATGCTTACTAACAAATTGTTGTGACAAGTGTATATACCTTTGCTCATGCTTAGTATTTATACACTTATGTAAGCCCCTACCATTGTAAGACTCCAAAGTCTTAAGGACTTGGTAAGGTAAAGCATGCTCTTGTACCTCATGTTGTTGTTCAACAAAATTAATTTCATTTAAATCCTTAATTTTAAGCAATCTACAGGCCAGTAGTTTACATAAGATTCTTCTTTTTTTTTTAAAAAACAAGTTTATTGCTTTTAACATACACAATAAATATCATAACAATTTTATACAAGCAATTAAAATAGAAATAGTTATAACATTCAATAAAATAACCAAAGTATTTACAGAGACATCCACTACAAATCAAATCAATTGATTAAACTATAATGTCTTACTATTGGAACTAAGATTTTTTAACAGATTTTGTAAAGTATCCCATATAATATAATAAGATGTTTTTCTAGTAGTTCTTGATTTTATTGTCATCAATTCCATATGACACATTTCAGTCATAACATTTTTAAATTCATTAAATGAAGGAGGGGTATCTGAAATCCAATTTCTGGTTATTATTTTTCTAGCCACTGCTAGAATAGACCATAATAAGGGAAGTTTAACTTTTTTAACACTTTTAGGAACAGGAGTGTTAAATAATATAAGTGATTTAGAAATAATGAAATTATCTGTGAAAAGGGCCTGCAAAAAATCATTGATTAACTTCCAATATTCCTTCAATTTTATACAGTCATAAAACATATGTGCCCAATCAGCATTTATTTCTACATTACATCTTTTACATAAGTTGTCTTTATTATTTATTTTATTCATCATTAAAGGTGTATAGAAAGATCTATGTAAAATTTCCAAGTAAAAGTCTCCAATTAATGGAAGAAGTAGTTTTATAAGCAGATTCCAATATATATTGTTTATCTTGTTGTTTTGGTGATTCACCATTAATGGAAATGAAATAATTCCAATAGGTATCTGAACTGTAATGAGTTTCTTCTCTGATAATTTTATGTATGTGTGAGAGCTTACCTTTATCAGAAACTCTATGTTGTAAATTTAATATCAAGTAATCAATCAGTATTGGAACAGATTCTTTAACTGTTAAAGACATTAAATCAATTTTATTAATAAGATGTTATCTAAAAGTCTGAATTTCTAACCAACATGTTTCTCTCAAATCAAATTCTTGCTTTAAGAAGTCTAAATTTTTTACTTTATTATCAGACAGCAACTGATACCAATACTTTAGATCATTCTCTGTGACTAAAAGAGTTCTTTCAGAGGTGGTTGACAAAAGCATACCATGTGTATACATTATAGGGAATAGAATAAAATTCCATTCCTTATACTTAGGACGCATGAATATAAAATTACGATAACTGATAATAATGTTTAATGGGTAACTAACTATATATTTTGGTGTAATAGATGAAGTACAAAATTCTTTTAGTAACCATAACATGGGATTATTTACAATAATATTTTTATGTATTAAAGAGATTTTCATGAAGTGAATGCTAATTAGTTCCCAATAATCTTTCCATCTTGCAACATATGACTGATCTATTAACAAAGTAATAACTTTTATAATAGAAGATATAGTATATAAATTAAAGTCTGGAAATGAAATGCCCCCTTGAGACCAACTATTAGTATGTTTCTTTAATGCAATCCTAGGTCTATTAGGTGCCCATAAGAAATTTAACATTAATGAATTCAATTTCTTAATAATTATTTTTGTAGGTGGGAGAATTATTAATTGTATTAAATATAATATCTTAGGGAATATTATCATTTTAATAATTGTGAGTCTCTCTTCCATGGTAAAAAACATATTATTCCAGCTATTGAAAAGATTTTGTATATTAAAAAGACAGTTACTATAATTATTATGTATAATAGATTTAATATCTTTAGTTAATATTATACCTAAGTAAGTTATCTGAGTTGAGTTGGGTATATATTTGCTAAAATCATTAATGAGGACATTTTTTCGTGTGTATATTGGTAATATTTTAGTTTTTTCTTCATTGAATATTAAACCAGAGATATTTTTAAAATCCATCATTTTATCAAATAAGGACTGCATAGAAGAGTTAGATCCTGCTGATGTAATTAGAACATTATCTGCAAAAAGTTGAATTTTAGATATTGTATTTTCATCTATATCAAATCCCTCTATATTAGTACTGTTTCTAATCAAATTAGCCCAATGCTCCATTATTAAAGTAAATAATAGGGGAGAGAGTGGACACCCTTGTTTTGTACCTTTTAAAATGGGTATTTTTTGTGAGACATATGTTCCTATCTTAATGTAAGCCAATGCTCCTTTATATAGATGTTCAATTAGATTTACAAATGCATCAGAGAAGTTTGTGCACTTCAGTAAGATAAACAAGTAGTCCCAACTTACTGAATCAAATGCTGAACTTATATCGAGACTAATAAGTGTTAAATCTTTCTTTTTCCTATTTGCAAAATCAATTAACGTTAAAGTTCTCCTTATATTATCAAAAGTATTTCTATTTACAATAAAGCCTGTCTGGTCTATATCTATTATGCCTGGGATGATTGTCTTTAATCTATCAGCAAAAATACTCATAAACATTTTATAGTCAACATTAAGTAATGAAATAGGTCTATATGAACTGCATCTGGTTGGGTCTTTATTGGGTTTTAAAATTGGTGAAATAAATGTGTATTGCCAAGATGGGGGAGTTGTTAACTCATTTTGGGCCAAAATAAAAAACTTCTGTATTAATGAGTAAGTACTTTTGGGAAGAATTTTATAGATCTCTGGTATAATAGCATCATTACCTGGTGCTTTGTTTGATTTAAGTTTGGTTATTTGTGTAATAACCTCTGTATATGAAATATTTTTATCCGTTAGTTTAGTCTGTTGTTTGTTAAGTTTTTTGTTCATGTATGTAGTTATAAATTTCTTTATTTTATCTTTAGGATCCATGTTAATGTTATTATGATTAATTTTGTGAAAGTGATTTCTAAATTCATCTAATATTTCTGGTAAACTAGAAACATTCTTCTTTTTCCTTGGAGAGAAAATTTCTTTGATATGATTTTGTTTATTCAACCTTTTTGTTTTATTTTTAAGTCTATGTAAGTATTTGGGACTTATTGAGTAAAACAAAAACTTATATTTCTCTAATGTTATTTTAACTTTATGAGTTAAAATTTCTTTGTATTTCTCATTTAATTTATTTATTTCCTCAATGACTTTTTTGTCCGTAATATTTTCTTTATTATTATGTTTGTATGAGTCTAATTTGCTTTGAATATCTAGTAATTCCTTGTCCCAAGATTTCCTTTTATTATTATACCATCTAATACTTTGTCCATATAAATATGATTTTAAAGCATCCCAAATATAAACAACGGAGACATCAGGTGTAGTGTTTAAGTCTAAGAAATGTTGCACTTCTGAAAGTATATAATCTTTATAGTCTTTTAGTTGAGTTAAGTATGCTGGCATTCTTTTGATCTGAACATTATAAGTACTTTTTATCATAAACTCAAAGACAATTGAATTATGATATGATATAGGACACGAAATGATTTTAGAATCAATTAAGTCAGTTACCATCTGGTTAGAAATAAAGACTCTATCTATTCTTGAATAAGTTTTATATCTGTTAGAAAAAAAAGTGTATGGTAATGATTTTGAATCTATCTGATTATTAATATCATTCAAATGATATAAATTAACAAAATCCTTTAAATGTTTTGCATTAGATGTAATTTTCCTTTTTCCTATGGTAGTAGTATCTTTTTCATGTAGGATACAATTAAAGTCACCTGCTAAAATAATATCTCCTATAGAAAATGATATGATCTTATTGAGATGGTGTTTCACTGTATTAATGCCAATTCCTGGTATCCAATATACATTGATTAATGTATATGTCTTTCCATTAACCTGTATTGTAACCATACACATAAGATTCTTCTGAGGGCTACTGATTTGGTTTAAAGAGACTGTGTTATACTTTCCTAAAACAGAAAATGTGTCCAATTATCTGTGAGGCTGATTGGAGTAAGAAAATGGTGTCCAACTCAAAGAGCCTGACATGTGATGTAAGAGGCATTTAACTAACTACTTCTTTCAGCTCTAATGGTTTATACTTGTAAAAATGTATTTCAAATTAACATTTAACTATTTACTTTGAGAGTAGTAACAATTACATATTATACCATGATCCCCCCAAAACGTGCACGCTGATTGGCCAGCGTGCCCGTTGTAAATCGAGTTATACTAATGGAAAAAGGTCCGGTCGCCCGGACTTTTTTCCATTAGTATAACTCGTTTTAAACACTGTCTCGCTATGTTAAATGGGTTTAACATAGCGAGACAGCTTTAAAATAAGCAACGGAGATCTCCGTTGCTTATTTTAAAGCTGTCTCGCTATGTTAAAACCATTTAACATAGCGAGCAGTTAAACAACGGAGAAAGCAAGATCTCCGTTGCTTTAATCTCGCTATGTTAAATGAGTTTAACATAGCGAGACAGTTTTAAAAATAAGCAACGGAGATGTCCGTTGCTTATTTTAAAACTGTCTCGTTATGTTAAACTCATTTAACATAGCGAGACACTAAAAAAAAGCAACGGAGATCTTGCTTTCTCCGTTGCTTTTGCTCAACTCTGATGTACTGCGCAGGCGCGCAGTACATCAGAACTGCCGCGGATGCCAGACATCTGCGGAAGGGCAGTAAACAGGCATTATACTATGCCATTATTTAAGAAAAGTAACAGTTTTGTTTCTTAAATAATGTCATGGTATAATAGCAATAACCCACTTCTGGGTGTGGGTAATGCTAAATTTACCCACAGTTGGCTTTGTTTGGTCCCTCGGGCTTCGCCCTCGGGACCAAACCACGCCAACCGTGGGTAAATTTAGCATTACCCACACCCAGGCGTGGGTTATTGCTATATTAGTTTACTTTTAGGGGTCAAAGGATGACATCATGCAATTGCACCTGAGGTTTCCTAAAGGCTGCTCAGAAGATTTTTGTTTGAAACTGCTAGATTTCTTTGCCATTGGTTGCTTTCTGCAGATACCTTCTTGTGCTCACCAGTCTCTGGGATTTAATTTGACTATCAGTCAGCCTTAAAGGTTAATATATTTTTGAATACTGACAGTGTAAAACAAGCTAATGTAGGGAGTGCAGCCAATGATGAATACTTCTCTACATATCCAAAATTTGATTCTTGAAATTCTAAAGGTATGTCAACTAAACTGAAAGCAAAGGTGGCCCAAGATTATTTAGCCCATAAAAAGATTAGCATGTATTTATCATATGGAAAAAATAAATGAAGGAGAACTTCTATGAATGGTTAAAAAAATTATGAATGGGGGAGATGTTGGCACACTGTTCAACATCAACCAAATGCTTGGCTGCAACCCTCATTCACAAATACCTGAAATGGAGAATATATAAGGTATATACAGATAAAGTAGGAAAGAGGTGGTAGTGATTAAAATGGATCCATATTAAAACAATGAAAGTTCAAAATTGCGAATGCTGTAAATATCGAAACTGCTGGACCTTGAAGTGCTTTTTGTAATATCGCAGTACAGTGAGGATCAGAATATTTGCCCTTTCCTCACTGTAGTGCCATCTGGGAGTTGGTATATTTATATATATATATATATATATATATATATATATATATATATATATATATATATATATATATATATATATATATATATATATATTTATCGGAGGTGGCAGGGGGTGCAGCCCCCCACAATAATGAGTTCGAGGTCCAGCATTTTCGATATTTTTCAGCATTCGCAATTTTGAACTTTTGTTGTTCTAATATAGACCCGATTAAAATTTGGACCCTGGCAGACTGAGATTTTCCTGGTTAACTTCTACAGTCCAAATATAACTGATAGAAGCTATTGTGTACAAGTAAGAAACAAGACAGGGATATTTTCAAGCATACTGGTATAGTAATAATTGAGGGGAGGCTTTGACTGTGTGTTACACCCATAGCTAGACATGCAGCCAGCTGGGGTAATGTGAAACCTAGAGATAGCACAAGCAATACTGACCATCTTAGAAGAAATGTGTCGAGTAGACTACCAAAGATGATATTTGTTCTGAGTCACAAATGAACTGCAATAGCAAACTCTCTTCATGTAATAAGGTTGAAGCATATATACGATTAATGCCTGACCCAATGGTACAAGTTAGGAATAAGGTGCAATAGTTTTTGCATTTTACGTTATTAGATGATGGTTGGAAATGTATTATCAGTGCTTTTGTAAGTAAAAATCCCAACCTTTATAGCAATTTGTGTATCCAAAATGCTTGCATAAATGGTAGTGTATTCCAGATACACTCAATTTGAGGGTTTCAGACAAAGCACTATATTCATAGAAATACTGCAAATAAAGTGCCAATTACATAAAAGTAATCCAGGATTATCCAAAGATTAGAGAGGTTTGGAGAAAGAAAATAAATAACATAATAGTGCAGATTTCAGAATGATTACACTAGCATAACATAGAACCTCTTCCATCCTGCTCTGCTACCCTGGTTCTGATTTACAAACCCATTCTTGTAGATGACATCATACTAAGCGAGAACTATTGCTCAATCCAGTACCTCATAACAAGGAGGTACTGAATGCAAAGTAGTGCTGCTAAGCCTGGAGGTGATAATCAGACTCAAAACCATTCTAAGGTAAAACTATAATTTTCTATGATAATGAAGCTCATTACTCATTGTTGCCATAGACCAAGATCTGCCAAGACCTGGGTGTACATTTGTCATTATAGTTTTACCTATATTACAGCAGTGATACTACAGGATTGGTGACATCACAGATGATGCATCAAAAAATGCATGTATGACAAAAACAAGTTTGACATGTGAGTATTCTCAGCTTCCAAATAATGAGACAGATATGTAGCAGGTTTGATAAGGGTCACTTATGTTACATTTGTTCATACCCTGCTCCTATGAATAATCCCCACAACAGATCAAGGATGACTTGCTATACACAATACCACTAACATGTGCACTCCAATCACCTACAAGCACAAGTACACCTGCACATGGGACTTAATTCTACTGGCATTATGGTTTTCCACAAGCACTGCCTGCAATGTCATGTCCTCCTTCCCAATAGAATATTAGCAACTCTGCAAAAGTCCCATTGACTTCAGTGGGCAACACTGTTGTTTCAGATTTTATATTGGTATAGATTACCAGTATAAATCTACAAAATCCTATGGTGCTGTGAGTCTGATTTATTTTTTTTAACCAAGTGCAATGCTTTGCCAGTCTTTAATAACATATGCAAAATGAGGGCTGGCAGAGCTGGTGTTTATAGAATCAGGCATGGGGTAACTGCTCACCATTTCATGCTACTCTATTCTTACTTCATTTGGGAATCCAAAGGCGACTGCAAGAATAATATTACTCGATAACCTTCATATACATTTTGACAACTCCATCTCCCTAATAAGATCAGGTCTATTGGCAGTGTAATATACGGGTGGCTTAAAGTGATTGCTTGCTGTGCCAGCTAACTTTTTTTAGTTAATAGAAAACAACTACAGATTAATATAAATTTTTTTGTCACAACATAACAAGTTATGCTATTGGTTGAACAACAAAATGGATGAACTCAAACAGAAGAATATTTTTAGTATAGTTTTGTTTTTTTCTTCTCAACAAAAATTCAGGATAATGTTGGTAGTACAATCATTAACTCTGCATTTAAGTACATAACATCTCCTTGATGACCCTTTACTGCTTCTTCTTTAGAATGTCTGACCCTAGGGATGGCCTACTGTTCAGTTAGCATTAGTGTCATCATGTTCTCATCAGATTGCAGCAGCAATATTCTGGTCATCACTGCAAATTCTTAATGAACTTTAGGGAAGTGCTTAACTGGTTTAGCCCAGTATTTCATTAGGTGAACCTGATAGTGATATAACTATCCTAGTGGCAGGAGTTGGTACAGTATAGTAGGGATATATAGAAGTGGGTGCCAAACCAAATGCAGTTCTACAGTGTCTAGCAAAACATGACGTAGCATCTCTTTAATTTTGGCTGTTGTTAAGACAGGTTTACCTTCACTTTATCGAACATGGTTTGTGCGAGCAGGCATTTCCCTTGAATCGAGTGAGTGAAACACAGAAAGCCTCCGAGTACAAATGTTGAAACTGGTTTAGCTGAAAAACACTTTCGACATATGTCCATGTGTTTGAATGACTAAATGCATTCACATTGTAGCCATTCGAACATATGGTAGTCGCCGTTGCGTGGTTTGTGCGGGTGTCCTTTCGATGATAGGACGTCGCACAAACCATGTTCGATGAAATGAAGGTAAACCTTAAGACATGCTGTGCATAGATAATGAAACTTAAAAATTATGAATGCCCTGGAATCTTACTGGTTTCTGCACTTGCAGTGTTGCAAGTTGTAGTAGTGATTACAGACCTCTTGGTCCATCAGTATCTTAGCAATCAACGCTTCAGTCTGGCATATTCAGAGTTCGGGCTGCTGCATGCTACTTGTGGAAGTATCCCTGCCATGGTGTAACAACTCTTATGTAATCAAGCTCCATATAGTGACAATAAGTAACTGAAGTGGGTGGCTGCAGTGGTCATACTTTAATCAAAGAATACGTGAGGTCATTATCATTTTCATTTACAATTTATTTATACACTCATTCATTCACCCCTTACCCACTCTGTAAAGTTTAGAGTCATGGGGAATCGGGACCTTATTCCTCTGTTCAGAAGGAACTAGTCAAAGAAAGCACTACTGATCAGGATGTTCGTTTATCATGACAAGCACATGCACGCAAGCATGCTTGACTGGGATGGGGAACAGAACTGCACAAGCACTCACATATATAAGGAAAACATACAAAATCCACTCAGAAAATGCTCACTGTTTCAAAAAAATCTAAAAGTGGGCATGAAACTAAATGTTTGTTAAAAACTTTACATTATGTAGGTGAAAATATTATAAATTATATACATTTTTTTAAGTAGAAAAGCATCTATTTAATGTATACAGTGTGCTGTATGCAAGGCTAGTGACACTTTAACAGTGTTAGCATTTAACATCATTTGCAATTCAATGCACTGTTATGATGCATTCAATAAGGGATACATACCAAATTATGTGTAGGATATCAATAAAGCACACCCAGAAAAAAGTGCTAGGATGTAACGCTATTTACATGCTCTTCAGGTTTTTTCACTGATTTAACAAACATTCCATTCATGTTGCATAAACTGGAACAGTTCTTTCAGTTTCTAGGAATGTTATTAGTACCACTGACTATCAAACTAGAACCATACGAATGTTTCTGCTGTGTACTATATCAGATTATTTAGATAATGATTTATATGAGCAGTAATAATCTCCAGTAAATGATGTTTATAATCTGATGTGATATAGTTTGTTTCTTTACTTTCAGAGTACCATGAGCTGTTTATCTAATTGTTCATATTCCACAGTGGCATTTGTCAACACCGGCAACAGCAGTGATTTGGAGTTCATCTTAACTGGATTTCCTGGACTACACACCTGGAACTACTGGATTTCTTGTCCTTTTTTACTAATACTTATATTAATCCTTTTCGGTAATCTGACTATTATTTTAACTATAGTAAAAGAAACCCGACTTCATGAACCTATGTATATTCTCATATGTATTTTAGCAATAATTGATCTTATCCCAAGTGTGGCTCTTCTACCTAATCTGTTAACAGTACTAATTCTTGGCTCACAGACAATTCCTGCTAGTGTGTGCTTCACTCAGATGTTTGCTGTTTATGCACAGGTCGTCATGGAATCTTCAATCTTAGTACTAATGGCTTATGATCGCTACATTGCAGTGTGTGACCCTTTGAAATATTCTTCAATTCTGACAATTTCATTTATCATTAAAGGAAGTTTATTTATTGTAATAAGAACTATCTTTATTGCAACTCCTGTACCTATAATTGCTGGCATGTTGATGTACTGCAGTAAAAGTACTGTGTATAATGGATATTGTGAATACTTTTCAGTAGTCAGTGCTGCCTGTGTTCACACATTTATGAGCGACAATTATCTGACAATCAGAAGTATTCTAATGGCACCATGTGATTTTATTTTAGTAGGATTATCCTACTACATGATTATTTGTGCTGCTTTAAAAATTGGATCAGCCGATGCTCAGCAGAAGATATTTAACACCTGTAGCTCTCACCTTTTTGTAATTTTTTTCTTTTACCTGTTAGGAACATGTGGACTAATAATTAGTATTTTTGAGACTAAACTCCCATCATACATACGCACTTTAATGTCAGTTTTGTATAATACTATCCCTGCAGCCTTAAATCCAATAATATATGGTTTAAAATCTAAGGAGATTAGACTTGTAATAATAAAATATTTTAAAAGTACTTGATTTGTTTTAAATTGTGAATAATTAAGCCAAATGTCTCCAATGCAACTGAAAAATAAGCAGGATGAAATTTCAACATTGTACATGCAATACAAATTCTTTGTTTCTCCCTAAAATACTAAAACATAATCCATAGGACCCCAAAATGTTTCTTTATCTGATGTGCACAACAACTGTTGTCAGTGCAGCAGTCAAAGGCCATTATGAACCTAAGGTATCATACAAAACAAACCCACCTATTAATATATTTACTTTTTACTACCCTAAAATATTCGCTGGAATTTGAGTTATGTCTCTTTTTCTGTCTGCTCATGTCTAACCCCCTCTTTCTCACAATATAAATGATTTTTTGCATGACCATGACTGATGTCTTCTGATGATTTTTTTTTTATTTTTTATTTTAATGAAATCCCTGTTTAGGAACTTTAGATGCAGCTCCACTACACTCTTCTCTTTTCTAAGATTCATCTACTGCATTGCTTTTATCTTATTGATGAGGGCATTTTCGTCTCTGTTGTACCTTACTCTGTGGATTAGAATAAATAGATAAAACAATTCAAAGTTTAGCATGCTTCTTATCAGTAATTATGAGACATTTTGCTTATTAAGATGAGAAGATGATATATTTGCACGTAGCCACAGAATATCTGCAAATGGAAATTAATGTGTGATTTATTATTGACTAAATGTGTTCCATGGACAACCTACAATGGGAACTAATCTTGGACTGGAAGTTTAATCACTTACTCCCAAGGCAGGCAAAATCCTGAAATAACTTTTTCAAAAATCTGGTCAATGGCACTTAAAGGGAGCAGATGCGTCTGGCCCTTGACATTCTATTGTTATTATCAAATTTGATGTGTAAACTCTGTGGAACAGCATTTATTTTCACACAGCGATAAAAGCACTATGCACATTGTAATTACACATAAATCTGTATGTTAAATAGTGATGTGTATGAATGCATTTATTCATCTGCTTTCTTGTTGTACAGCCATCTAGTTCTCCACAAACCTAGGGAAATTTTGAAAAATATGTATGCAAATTGGATATACAACAGAAAACTTATAACAATAGATGACCATGATATGATGGCAAGGAAAGGAATGGAAATTATAAAACCAACAAACTACCAAGTTCTCTTATAAGAGATAGTTAAATACATACATATTGTCCTGAACAAATATGCATTGCATTACCATTTAACTTAATATTTATTTTGAAATGTGTTTGTTCATTTTTCTGAATCTTATTTACCTGGAGGTTCGTAAAAAGCAGTAGAACATATAATAAAAGATGGTGTGAATGTTGGTTCTAGCTGCCACTGCTAAAGTGGCGCCATGACCCCATGTATAAAAATGAGAAAGGGGTTTGTAGAAGGATGGGTGGAAATACAAAATGATGACCTCACTATGACTGTTCTGAATCAGTTTACCGCTAAAAGAATTGTATGCATCTCAGTAAAATGTCCTTCTAGTCTGAAACTGCTGCACAAATATGATTTTCTCAAACTTGATTTCAGAATCAATGACTTAAATCAAGTGAGTAGTGTGGCCTCAGATGAGGTGTATGGGAACTTTTGCTACTGCCATACAGGTAGTTGTATTTCATTGTAAAATAATGTGTTCCATTAGATAACAGTATTTTCTATGAAATAAAAGTGCGATCTAAGCTTTCATTAAATTGTAATTTTGGGTGGCTGAGTTTGAGGCATCAAAATATATTCACCAGTCTTGTTTTGTTTGCACAGGATGGCAGTCATTTATTTATTTATTTATTTGCAGTTTGATTACCGGGGAAGTCCACTGGGCCCAGAGAGCCCATTTTCAGTGGAAGATCCATGAAACAGATTGCAGTAAAGATAGCATTCCAATAAACATAAAAAGTACAAGTACAAATACATATCAAATAATACAAAGCATGAGCAATATTCCCCATAGTGGAAAAATATTATGCAGATACATTTTAACAAATTCACACAGTTAAAGTCAAAAGTCAAAAGCTTATTTACAATATTTACAGAGTGTGAGAGATCGTATGGGAATTAGCTATAGAAGGTTATAGCCAGCTATAAGGTGCTTAGGAACTCAGGAGGATACCCTCCCAGGGGCTTTTGTTAAAGAGATCTATGCAGGGAGAATGCAGTTACGTTTCCATTTGGAGGAGAGGTAGGTGTAAAGCAGTGTTTTGAAGTTGTTTGTGTTTGACATTGCCCTTAGTGCAGAAGGGAGAGAGTTCCATTTCTTACCTAAGGAGAAGGAGAAGAGAAGTTGTCCAGCAGGACATTTAGGTTTGTGGACAGTAATTAAGGTTTGGTGTTCAGATCTGAGAGTTCTATTTGGGGTGTATGGGGGAAGGATGTTAATTAGAGCGGGTCATTTGGTTGGATTAAATATTAGCCTGTGTGTTGTAGTGAGCTGGAGAAAGTCCAGGTAATTTGTGAATTCTAACCAATTGAAGGATTGGAGGGCAACACAGTGATGAGTGGAATGTTTGGCTTTGGTGGCAAATTTAGAAATTTGGTTATAACAGCTTTCATGTTTGGAAATGGAAGAGGATAGGTTAGTTAGTAGCAGAGCGCCATACAGAAGGGAGGGAAGGAGGTAAGAGGAGACCAGATTATGCCTCGTAGAAGTAGAGAGGAAGTGGTTGTTCCTGTATAGCATACCTAGTTTTTGGTGGGTTATCTTTATATTTTGCTGAATACGGATGTCAAACTTGAGGTGTTTGTCTATAGTTACACCGAGTAGTTTGGCAAAGGGAACAACTTCAATCAGAGAGTTGCTTTGGCTAAGGACTTGGAAGGAAATTTTATCAAAAGAAAAAGATTTTGAGGGTGTCAATAGGAATATTTTACATTTGTTAGCATTGCGAGAAAGGTGATTTTGGCGCATCCAGATCTCAATAATTGAGAAGGCAGTCTGAGTTTTAGATAGGTGTGCAGGGAGGTTAGAGACAGAGCAGACAAGTATAGAGTTATTTGCATATTGGATGACTTTGGCATTAGGAATAGCACAGCAAAAGTTATTGATAAAGATATTAAACAGCATTGGACCGAGAATGGACCCCTGTGGTACTCC
Organism: Protopterus annectens; assembly: GCF_019279795.1. Classification (NCBI taxonomy): domain Eukaryota; kingdom Metazoa; phylum Chordata; order Ceratodontiformes; family Protopteridae; genus Protopterus; species Protopterus annectens. The sequence goes on along the minus strand of NC_056735.1, from coordinate 812,212,176 downwards.
GGTAAGGTGGGTAAGAAAGGTGAGGTGCCTTTTTTCCATTTCACAGCCTGAGATCTATCTGACAGATAGCTTGAGAACCAGGAAAGAGTGTTTTGGGAGAGATTTAGTTTTGAGAGGTGACTTAGAAGGTGCTTATGGGAAACAGTATCGAATGCTTTAGAGGGATCTAGGAGCACTGTGGATACTAAGTTCCCAGAATTTCTGGCTTGATTTACAGTTTCTAAGAATGAGAGTAGAGCTGTTATGGTGCTATGCCCTGGCCGGAAGCCATGTTGGGTAGGGGTAAGAAGTTGTTTTTTAGTCAGAAAAGGCATAAGTTGGAGGTGGATGCATTTTTCCAGGATTTTGGAGATTGGATAGAGAAGAGCTATAGGGCAGAAGTTTGAAATGTTAGTGTTTTTGCCTCCCTTGTGGAGAGGAAGAATAAAGGCGGAATACCAGAGTTTAGGGACATAGGATTCCTTTATGGATCTATTAATTAGGAAACTAATTGGGAGAGCTATACCATCTGCAGCAGACTTGAGAAAGGAAGAGGGGATGTTGTCAGGTGCATTGGAGCAAGGTTTACATTTGGATAAAAGTATTTTTATGTAGTTAGTGGAGACAGGTTTAAGCTCAAATATAGGGGGAAATTATTTGAGGACATAGAAGAGGTGGAATGCAGGAGAGATGGGTCATAGTTAGGAAAAGTTTTCATTAGGTTGGATATTGACTCTATAAATAAAGAGTTGAATAGTGAGGCTAACTCAAGGTCATATTTACTTGGGTCAGGACAGGGTTATCTTTGGAGCCTGGGTTGAGCAGTGAGTTTATGGAATTCCCAAAAAGCCTAGGATTTTGGGGATGGTTAGACTGGAGCTTAGTGCAGTAGGATTTTCATTCTTTGAAGAGTTGCTTTTTTGCAAAGCTATGGAGCTGTGTATATTGGAGAAGGGTTTCAGGAAGTTTATTCTTTTGGTAAAGCTTTCAGTATTTGTCTCTTTGATGCATAATTTGCTTAGTTTCTTTGGTTAGCCAAGGGGCAGTTATAGTTTTTATTCTTTTTTTCCTTGGTGGAGCTGGGGAATTTAGAGCATCTAGGAAAGTAGAATGAAAGTGGTCTATGGCTTTATTGAGTGGAAGGGTTTTTAGAATGTTCCAATTCATTTGTTTGAGATAGTTAGAGAAGGTTTTGGGGTCAGATTTACTAAGTTTGCAGTCTGAATATATTGATGTTGATGTGGATGGGAAGTGGTTGCATGGTAAATGAAGACTGGGAGGTGGTCACTAACAGAGTCAGGGATGGTGCCAGAGTTGGTAATTTTATCTGGATGGGTGACTAAGATCCAGTCAAGAGTGGATCCTGGGGGATTTGTTTTATTGGGTCTGGTGATGGAGTGGGTTACTTGAGTAAAGTTAAAGAGGTTAATGGACAGGGAGGATATGGGACTGTTGATTTTATTCCAGTTGTTGTTTACATCACCTAGTATGTAAGTTTCAAGGTTAATTTCAGCTGAGGCCCATTGAAGTATGTCTTCAAGGGTTGAGACGTTATTTCCGGGCGGGATATAAAGGGCGATGATACAGAGGCTTTTGTGATTATTCATTTTAATAGACCAACTGTTAGTTCTGAAATGGCAAATTTAGGAATGGGGTTTGGTAGGGGAATTAAGATAAGTAGATTGGAATAGATTAATGCAACGCCTCCAACTTTTTTCTTTGGGCAGTCACATCTAAGAGTGTGAAATCCAGAGGGTAGGATTTCAGAGTTAGAAATGTGGGGTTTGAACCAAGTTTCAGAGATGGCTACTATGTCAGGTTGGTTATGACTTAACCATGATTGAAAATGATGTTCTTTGTTGTTGAGACTCTGAGCAGTGAGTGTGAAACATTTAAGAGTATTGTAGGGGGATCTAAAGTTAGAGGAAGTGGGAGGGTAATTGTTATTTGCGAGTGGGCTAGGTCCAGGGTTTGGGTGAATATCTCCAGCTAAGATGAGGTTATTGAAGGAAGTTATTTTAGTATGTTTTGGTTTTGATTTAGGATATTCTGGATGGTCTAGTATTTGTTTAAGAGTAGTGTCTTAGCAGTAGTGGAAATAATTTTAGGATTAAAAAGATGTAGAGAGTTGAGCTGAATCAGAGAGAGAGAGGGATGGAAAAGAAATGATTATTTGTGTGAGGAAGGAGATGGTTTTGTGTGGGAGTATGGTAAGGAGTAGAGAGTGGAAGGTGATTGGAGGTATAGGAGCTGGCATGGTATAAATTTGTTAGGAGTAGTAGGATTGAAATGGGGGTTCAGAATGTTAGGAACAGTAAGGAAAGCATGGTTGGAAAAAGGTAGTTTAATATGGGAGGATTTATAGTTGGAGAGAAGAGCTGTGAGGTGAGAGGGGGTATATAATTAAGGATGTATTTAATTACTGTGGGTGAAAGGAGGAGAGGTAAAGAGGGGGATGCTTTGACTGGATGGTTGTCTTGAGTGGTGGGGGCAGGTGGAATTTGGGGGCAATGCAGGGGAACGGAGTGTGTCCGCAGGGTGAACGGTATGGCTAGAGCCAAGGAGAAGGAAGAAAGCCAACAAAAAGTTATCAGTGTAGCTGAGAACTAGCTCAGAGGTAAGGAGGCACTGGCATAAGGCAGTGTGTTTGTGAATGTAGAAGGATGCAGTGGGTTGACAGGGGATAGGAGCTGGAGACAGGGCAGTAGTGGTTTAGTAAAATATAGTAAGTATTAAAAGAGCTAAAACAGAGCAGTGATAATTTAATAGAACAGTTACAGTACCTTTGGCTTGTATTAAAGGATATGCAGTGGTTGAACAATGCCACCTGGTGGCCTAACTGAGTAAGTACAAAGGTAAGCTATGAGCACTCAGAGGAGGGCGAAAGAGCCTAGGGAGATAATATCCATGGTAGACTGCTAGCGAATGCAGACAGGGTTAATATACACCAATGGTAGGTATAGGATATATTTTTATTTTACAGTAGGGTACCTACATGTTTAAAGTTAGTTCTCGGGGAGGAAGAATGGTTGCAGAAGCACTGCAGGATCACCTTAGGATGAACTTTACAAAAATAACATAAGAATCACAAACAAAAACAATACCAGGTAGTACTTACATGTGAGCACACTACTGGTGATTCGTATGAAGCAAGGCAGAAAAGCTAAGTCAAAAGTCATTATGATAGAGGGACACATGGAGGGCATTCACACAGCCTCACTACAATTACATTAGAAAAATTAGTTGTTGCTCAGTGTTTTATAAAACCAGCAGTCTATAACATACATTAATAAACAACTATCAGAAAAAATAGAAGATATTTTCATTATTTGATCACTACTTCAGAAGCCTTAACTATATGGGTTATATTCTGCATAGGACATAACAGCAAACCAGCTTTAAGATCTAAGGGCAGCTTCTGTATGTCTGAAGTGTTGGCAACTCAAACAGAGCTGAATAAAATCTACATTTTGGGTGAAAAGCCCCACAAAGCTTTCTTCTCAAAGATTGCTCCTCTTACGATCTCTTCTGTTTGAGCAGATAAGTTCACCCTGTGTCAAAAATCGTTCACAATTATTGTTAACAGAAACTTAACGTTTTCTGTAACATTATTTATTTAAAACAAAGGAAAACATTTTTGGACAATGACATGAGTTTTAATGCAATGTAGCCATTGATATATCCTTTCTAAGTGAATAGACAGCACAAGAAACTTGGGAGGGATGTTCTTGAACACAGATATTGTACACTTAATAACCTTTACAAATCACAGGGTATGTGTTTTTCCTTTGTTTTAACTGCTTAAAACATTTTAAATTAGCTTTTGTGGACTATTTGTGGCACTTTTCACATATTTTTAATGTGAAAAAATATTTTTTATTACTTACCTGTTTTACTGACTGCTCCTGTCAGTCTCACCTAGGCTTCACTCTTCATTTTCAGTTTCACCATGGAACAACTTATTGGTTACTTGATTACTTTTTCTAGTAACAAAAGGAAGAAAATATCCAGAAAGACTTTATCTCTTCATTAGGCTGCAAATTTGAGTCAGCCACAAATGTCTGAGTCTGCTGTGGACATGAATGTTTCCCTCAGACCATTCATCCTTCTACCTTGGCTCCCTCTGGTATAGTCCCTTTAGCCATCATGGACTAGGAGATAGACACTTTCTCTGCATCTGTTGGAGTGCCTTTGATGACCAAGGGAGAAACAGCCATATCAGTGCTCTAGAAAGGAGCATGCCTTCCTACCTAGCTGGACTGGCATGCTTGTCCCAGGGTGAAAAACCTGACAGGAGTAAGTCTGCTTCTATGAAAATTCCCATTGAAAAAAAAGTAGAAAGTTAAACATTTATCTTCCTCTGTCTCTGTTACTTCAGCCAGGAATTATGTGTTGTGCTTAGCTTGGGTTCCTGCCCCTTTTAAGTTTGGTATTACTGGTAGAAAGAAAATGAATTATTCATTTACTGATGATTTCCAGTATAATCAAATAGAAAATGAATCTGCAGGGCAATGTCTGCTTTCTCCACTCAGTTGACTGATTCTGATTCCGAGGAAAGTGATTCTTCTTTTTTTTCAAAACAGGTTTATTGTTTTAACATACAAGAGAAATATCATAACAATTTTATACAAGTAATTAAAAATAGATATGATTATAACATTCAACAAAACACCTAAAGTATTTACAAAGACATCCACTACAATCAGATCAATTAATTAAACTAAAATACCATGCTATTGAAATTAGGATTTTTTTTAACAAATTTTGTAAATTATCCCATACAATATAATAAGATGTTTTTCTAGTTGTTCATGACCTAATTGTGTTTATTTCCATATGGCACACTATATTCATAACATTTTTAAATTCATTGAACGAAGGAGGTGTATCTGAAATCCAATTTCTGGTTATTATTTTCCTAGCCACTGCTAGAATAGACCATAACAAGGGAAGCTTAACCTTTTTAACACTTTGAGGTACAGGTGTGTTGAATAATATAAGAGATTTAGAAATAATGAAATTATCTGTATAAAGAGCCTGCAAAAATTCATTAATTAACTTCCAGTATTCTTTCAATTTTATACAGTCATAAAACATATGAGCCCAGTCAGCATTAATTTCTACATTACATCTCTTACATAGATTATCTTTATTATTTATTTTATTCATCATCAAAGGTGTATAAAAAGATCTATGTAAAAATTTCCATGTATAAAGTCTCCAGACAATGGAAGACGTAGTTCTATTGGCAGATTCCAATATATATTGTTTATCTTGTTGATTTGGTGGGTCCCCATTAATAGAAGTGAAATAATTCCAGTATGTATCTACACTGTAAAAAGTTTCTTGTCTGATAATTTTATGTATGTATGAAAGTTTACCTTTACCAGAAACTTTATGTTGTAAATTTAATATCAAGTAATCAATTAGTGTTTGAATAGATTCTTTAACTGTTATAGACATTAGATCTATTTTATTAATGAGATGTTGTCTAAAGGTCTGAACCTCTAACCAGCAAGTTTCTCTTAGATCAAATTCTTGTTTTAAGAAATCTAGATTTTTAACTTTATTATCAGATATCAACTGATACCAGTACTTTAGATCATTATCTATAGCTAAATGAGTTCCTTCAGAAGTAGATGACAAAAGCATACCCTGAGTATACATTATAGGAATATAATAAAATTCCATTCCCTATACTTAGGGTGCATGAATATAAAGTTACGATAACTAATAATAATATTTAATGGGTAACAAACCATATGTTTAGGTGTAATAGGTGAAGTACAAAATTCCTTTAGTAACCATAACATGGAGTTATTTACAATCATATTTTTATGTGTTAAGGAGATTTTCATGAAGTGCATAGTAATTAGCTCCCAATAATCTTTCCATTTTGTGACATATGACTGATCTATTAATAAAGTAATAACTTTTACAATAGAAGAGATGGTATATAAATTAAAGTCTGGAAAAGAAATACCCCCTTGAGACCAGCTATTAGTATGTTTCTTTAATGCAATCCTAGGTCTATTAGGTGCCCATAGGAAATTTAACATTAGTGTATTCAGTTTCTTGATAATTATTTTTGTAGGTGGAAGTATTATTGATTGTATTAAGTATAAAATCTTGGGGAATATTATCATTTTAATAATTGTAAGTCTCTCCTCCATAGTAAAAAACATATTATTCCAGGTATTAAAAAGATTTTGTATATTAAGAAAGCAGGTATTATAATTATTATATATAATAGATTAAATATCTTTAGATAGTATTATACCTAAATAAGTTATCTGACCTGAATTGGGTACATATTTAGTAAAATCACTAATGAGAATATTTTTTCGTGTATATATAGGTAGTATTTTAGTTTTTTCTTCATTGAATATTAAACCAGAAATACTTTTAAAATTCATCATTTTATCAAATAGAGACTGCATAGAAGAATTAGATCCTGCTGATATAATTAGAACATCATCTGCAAAAAGTTGAATTTTGGATGTTGTATTTATATCTATTTCAAAACCCTCTATGCCAGTACTGTTTCTGATCAAATTAGCCCAATGCTCCATTACTAAAGTGAATAATAGTGGAGAAAGTGGACATCCTTGTTTTGTACCTTTAAAAATGGGTATTTTTTGTGAAACATATGTTCCTACCTTAATATAAGCCAATGTTCCTTTGTATAAATGCTCAATTAGATTTACAAATGCATCTGAGAAGTTTGTGCACTTCAGTAAGGTAAACAGATAGTCCCAACTTACTGAATCAAATGCTGAACTTATATCAAGACTAATAAGTGTTAAATCTTTCTTTTTCCTATTTGCAAAATCAATTAATGTTAAAGTTCTTCTTATATTATCAAAAATATTTCTATTTACAATGAAGCCTGTCTGATCTATATCTATAATGCCGGGATGATTGTCTTCAATCTATCAGCAAAAATACTCATAAACATTTTATAATCAACATTAAGTAATGAGATGGGCCGATATGAAGTACATCTAGTTGGATCTTTATTAGGTTTTAAAATTGGCGAAATAAATGTATATTGCCAAGATGGGGGTTATTAACTCAGTTTGGGCCAAAATAAAACCTTATGTATTAATGAATATGTACTTTTAGAAAGGATTTTATATATCTCTGGTATAATACCATCATTACCCGGTGCTTTGTTTGATTTAAGCTTATTTATTTGTGTAATAACCTTTGTATATGAAATACTTTTGTCCAATAGTTTAATCTGTTGTTTATTAAGCTTTTGTTCATGTTTGTGGTTATAAACTCCTTTATTTTATCTTTAGGTTCCATGTTAATGTTATTATGGTTAATTTTGTGAAAGTGATTTCTAAATTCATCTTGTATTTCTGGTATACTAGAAACATTCTTCTTTTTCCTTAGAGAAAAGATTTCTTTGATATGGTTTTGTTTATTCAACCTTTTTGTTTTATTTTTAAGTCTATGTAAGTATTTGGGGCTTATTGAATAAGACAAAACTTGTATTCTCTAAAGTTATTTTAACTTTATGAGTTAAAATTTCTTTGTATTTCTCATTTAGTTTGTTTATTTCTTCAATAACTTTCTTGTCCATAATATTTTCTTTATTATTATGTTTATAAGAGTCTAATTTACTTTGAATATCTAACAATTCCTTATCCCAAGATTTCCTTTTATTATTATACCATCTGATACTTTGTCCGTATAGATATGATTTTCAGGCATCCCCAAACATAGACAATGGAGACTTCAGGAGTATTATTTATGTCTAAAAAATGTTTTACTTCTGAAAGTATATATTCTTTATAGTGTTTTAGTTGAGTTAAGTATGCTGGTATCCTTTTGATCTGAACATTATGAGTATTTTTTATCATGAATTCAAAAACAATTGAATTATGATCAGATATAGGACATGAAATGATTTTGGAATTAATTAAATCTGTTACCATCTGGTTAGAAATAAAGACCCTATCTATTTTTGAATAAGTTTTGTATCTGTTAGAAAAAAAGGTGTATGGTAATGATTTTGAATCTATCTGATTATTAATATCATTCAAATGATAAGAATTAGCAAAATCATTTAAATGTTTTGCATTAGATGTAATTCTTCTTTTTCCTATAGTGGTAGTATCACTTTCATGTAGTATACAATTAAAGTCACCAGCTAAAATAATATCTCCTATAGAGAATTATATGATCTTATCAAGATGATGTTTCACTGTATTAATACCAATTCCAAGTATCCAATATACATTAATTAAAGTGTAAGTCTTCCCATTAATTTGTATTGTAACCATACAAAACATTCCTTTGTCATCCTGATAAGACTTAATGGTTTTAGGAATGGGCATACTTTTATTCCATAAAATAGCCACTCCTCTTTTTTTCTGAGTGTGCTCTGAACTAACCAATACTGTATATTTGTTTGTGGCTAGTTTATCAATATATTTTTTCAAGAGATAGGTTTCTTGCAGGAAGACTAAGTTGGCCTTATGTAAATTAATGTATCTTATTAGGCTTGCCCTTTTACACGGATTATTCAATCCATTAATGTTTAAAGAAATTCCTTTTAAAGATGTCATTTGGCATTTTTAAAACTTAAGAATCGTATGATCAAAATAACAAATAACAACATAAGTAATGTTACATCTCCTCCTTTAGGTGTACCTTTAAATATAGCTGTATTTATTGAATCTCTTATGGGATTTTGTATAGGATTCAATTTTGTTTGTAGTGGCAATGAGTGTACAAAATATATTGTGGATGTCAAAACTATATACATATAACAATGAACAAGTGAAAATAATGTAAGGATTAAACCTTGCATCCAGCCTGGAGATAAAACTCCAACTTAGAGTAGTATTTACCACTCAAGTTAACCCCCTACCCTAAGCAGCAGTACCTCAGCTACCACCTTATCAATTTAATACTGGTTATATTTAACTTAAATTAACAGCTTTCAATTCAATTATCTAGCAAGACAAGACTACACATTTGATAAAACAGCATCATATAAACTAAAATTAACTTTTTTTTTTTTTAAACTATTCATACTACTATATACATCTATGTAATATAATACACTTGTATTCAAATAGCATTCAAATAATCTTGATATTAGGAACCAAGAGGAGAGAGAGAAATAAAAGACGTGGAAAAGGGAGAGAGAGTGAAAGAAAGAGAGAGAGAAAAAAAAAGGAAGGCATATTTACATATTAATTTATTCAAAGTATGTAAAAATAAGTTCTAACATTCATTTAAATCAAAAACTTTGGCTAATATGGTTCAGACATTACATATATTAAGATGCATCTATTTTCTGTCATGTAAATGCAGTCAACAGCTTCCAAAAAAAAACCTTGAATTGCTTGTATATGAGCATTTTACTCATACTCATTATTGTCAATAGAATAAAATATTATATTTATAGAAATTGTTATAAATCATACTGCAGTATTTTGTATGTCTATACTACTGCTTTAAAATATATCACATGACAATTTCTTCCAGAATAGAGTTATAAAGTTATTTATGCTTGTCAATCAGATGAATTAAATGAGTTATAGTAATGTATATGTTTGGAACATAAGTTTTTAACACAGATTAGTATGCTGCAGTCAAGTAGATTTTCAAAAACACTTGAATAAATGTTTCATTTTCTATGCCTTCTAAAATAAGACATTTACTTACTACAAGAAACTGCATCATTTAAAATCATTATAACTGACATATTTTATGAATTATAACATAGATATTTAATTAATTATATAAAATAACTCACATTTAAATGTTAAAGAGTTCATTTTCCTTCACATAGTCGCATTTGCATCAGTTCTACTTCCTGGTAGAGTGTTCTTCCTGAATCTGCGATGTGTCAGTGTGATATCTGGGTCAAAGGTCAAATTGACTGCTTTCAGCTTCTCTGTGAGAATTCTGAGAGTTGAAGCTTTTGAAACAACTCGAGGACACTGTTTATGAGGTAGCCCACATCCCAGATTGTCTCCCTTAACATTTTGGCGGGAAACTTGTTAAAAACTAGTGACAAACATTCATTTAGCAGTGTAAATGCATCTAAACATGATAAAACCTTCGCGATGTATTTTACAGGTTATTACAGCCTCTATGTAAGTGAAATTAAGCCCAAAGTTATTAATAAGTAATAAAACTCAATATTTTTGTCCCAACTCAATTTTTATGCAAATCTTATTATTTACTGTGTCTATATGATCAAAAGCATTTCTATATATTAAAATGAAAAAAAAAATAAAGAGAAAGAATAAAGAAAAGAAAAAGAGAGAAAATAAAAGAGTATAAAGCAGAAATAAAAAAAATGTAAGAGAAAGCTATAAGAAGTATATACAATGGAATATTACTTACTATTTATATTAATAGAGTTAAAAATAAAACATATTATTTACTATTATTTAGTTCTAATTATTATTAGTTAAAGCATGACAGATTATTTACAAACAAGCATAAGCAGTATAATCAAGAAAGTATAATTAGGAATAGCATTTGAAGGACATATAAACTTTTTACAAGGAATAAATATGTTATTATTCAATTTATCATATTTTCATTACTCTTCTCTCCCTGCCCTCCCCCACCCTTTACCCACTACATAATCTAAATAGAATGTCATTGTTTAAACAAAGAAAAGAAGAAAAGGAGAAAAAAAAGAAAAAAAAAATGTATCAAATTACTGACCTTACTTCTCTTTTTCAGAAAGCGAAACAAATTGAATAATAGCTTGTTATTAGTTCCTCAGATATTTTGACTGGTTATGAAACAAAAACATTTCTTTGCACACAGAGAATAACTTTGATTAAATTTTTTTCAGAATATTTGTGGCTTTCTAGAAATGCAGGAACTATATTTAAAAAGATTAATAATGAAGTAAAATGATGAGAGAAAAAAAAAAAAAACATAGAACAAATCATTTGTTTTTTAGTCTCTTCTTCTTCTCTGAAGTCTTCCATGAAGTTTCAGTTACCAGACTCTTTAATGAAGGACTAGCCCATTCCATTTCCTCTATTTTATCCAAAATCTTATTTTTTTGATAAACAGTAAAGCAGAGTCTAAGTCATCAAAAATTTTAGGACCATCAGGAAGGAAGATTTTTAGCTTGGCAGGAAACAGAAGGTATGTTTTAAACTGTGCTTTTTTAAGCTCCCTTATTGGTGGCAGAAAAACTTTTCTTTTAGCTATTACCAAGGAAGAATAGTCATTGTCAAAATGCACAGTTGTCTCATTAATCTTAACAGGAGCTTTAGCCCAAGCAGATTTAAGAACCATCTCTTTATCAAAAGATGATAGAAATCTAACTATAACTGATCTAGGATAGTTTTTGTTAGAGTTAGTATTAGCTATAGATCTATGTGCTCTTTCGATACCAAATGAGAATGCTTCTGGTAAGTCTAAAGTTTTAGGGAGCCATGTTGTTAAAAAAGAAGTAATATTGTTACCTTCAATATTTTCTGGCAGTCAAAAATCCTAATGTTATTGCGCCTAGATCTATTTTCCAGGTCATCCAGCTTTGTTTGTAAATGTGTATTTTGTTTCAGCAGAAACTCAATGTTGATTTCCTCTTCTTGGATTCTATTTTCCATGTCATTCACAGCTTCTTCTATGCCTGTCATCTGGATCTTCTGTTGTTGCAGGTCTATATGTAACAAATCTATTTGTTTTGTAGTTTTTTCTATGAAGGTATCAGTTTTAGTATCCATTTTATCCATCTTAGCAGTAAGTTGCTGGATTATAGTTATCAGAGACTGAAGTTCTTTCTTGATGCTGGAGTCTTGAGAATTTGTCTTACTGGAACTCATTTCAGACTGATAAACTGACAGGAAAATTTCCAAAGTGATTTCTGACAGGAATATTGTTAAAATTTCCTTTCTTTTTTAGATATAGTTCAAGAACTATATAAAACAAACATATTTAGAAAGAAAATTACTTCAAAAATTAATTTTTTAAGTAATTAATTCCTATCAGCGTAATGAAATTGGTGGAGCTGAAGAAATCTGCTGCTATCCTGTGTTCATCCTTGGCCACGCCCCCGAAAGTGATTCTTCTGATGATCCCTTAGAACAAATTTCTTTCTTTGAAAGCAGATCTGGGATGAACTTGCTGTTTCAGTGGGAAATAACAATATTCCACTGCCCTTAAAAAATATTATGATATAAGAATTATTGAACCTACTCCTGTTCTTCTGGTTCTTCTGCCATTGGAGGATGTTTTTATCTCAGCCTGCCTGACAACCAGCCGAGTGCCCTGAAGACAGCAAATACATTTTGTAGATTTTTTAAGTCATATACATTTATTTTCTAATCCTGTATCCCTGACAGTGTGGTGATTTCTTTGGTAAACTCTACTGCTGCTAAACATCTTCTGAATGGAAAAGCCATTGATAGACAGGAATTATATATTCTTTTGCTACATTTATTTTTACAGTTCTTAATTGTCAGTTTCATATGTTATTATGCTTCCATTATTTCTGAATGTGAGGAACATTATCACTAACTTTCCCTCTTCTAGAAAAAAATCTTCTATGAATATTTGTATTGCTTTTGTGTCTCAAGAAACACTCTTCAAAGTGTGCCTATAATTCAGCTTATGCCAGTTCCAGAGTAGCTGCTACTGGAACTGTTATGACAGGGTTTCTTGGTCACATGTGTAAAGTTTATTTGAGGATGTTAAAGCTGAAATACTGAGTTTGTAGACAAAAAGATTATTTCGAGACCATCTGCTGCTGAGGTCCTGAAAACAAGTGTGATAAGAGAGGGAAACTGGGTTACTTATATTTTTCAGCCTTCCTTCTCCAAGTTTTTTAAACGTTTTGCACTTGCCTATGCACCCATTTATACAATAAAACAAGCAGACTCACCAGGCTTCCAGCAAGCAGACATTCAAAAAAGGATAACAAGAAGGCTCCAAAAAGAAAGGAGGAGCCCCCCAGAAACAAGGACAGTTCAACAATCTTGAATGGCTTTCTGTAGAATGCAAATCTTCTTCCCTTCCTGGCAAGTCTTTAATTATTTAATTATTCTCCAAATTTATCTCTTCATTTCTCTCTCTCTTTGGCAAAAGATTATCTCAGACAAAAGAGTTCTGACACTGATACATCTGAGAAACAGATGAGAGTGAGATTCACCCCACCTATTTCATGGTATTCTGCCTCATCCCCCAGAACAAACTTTTTTCACCTGCTGTCATTCAACATCTACTGACTTACAGGAATGAAAAAAATATGTTCCTCTTTCTACAAGAAGGGAGTGTTTTCATTCAAGAATGCTTGTGGTACCAAAGAAAGAAACCTTTTGGAGGCCCCTCTTAGATATTTTATTTCGAAACCCGTTTGCAAAAACCCCAAAGTTCAAAATGCTATCCCTTCTTGACCTGTTATATCTGATTCCCCCTGTAAGTTTATGATCTGTTACCTCTGATCCCCCTTTAAGTTTCTTAGTTACTCTAGATTGTAGGCCGCGGTGATGCAGCGGTTAGCATTGTCACCTCACAGCAAGAGGTTCTCCCATTAGATTCTCGGCTGGAGCGCCTTCTGTGTGGAGTCTGCATGTCCTCCCCGTGGTCGAGTGATGTATAAAGACATGCAGGTAGGTGCGTGCGTGAATGGGTGTGCCTTCTTTGAAGGTTGAGCATCAGGCTGGCAACTCAGCACTGTAAAAATCCACTGCTAATCATTAGCAGACCGGAGTTCCGCTGTGGCGACCCCCTAACTGGGAAAAGCCAAAAGACATTACTAGTAACTCTAGATTTAAATGGTTTTCATCATCATATTCCTATAGCCTCAAATTTCAAATGTTTGTTAAGGTTTTCTTTGTCAGGATTATACTCTCAGTATTCTGGATTATCAGTTTTATACAAAGGTATTTACAAAGTTATCTAGCCCCAGCCATACCTTATTACAGACTGCAAGGAATTCACATTTTTCTTTATTTAGATGACTTACTTATTTTTGCATTCTTTATCTAAGTGTCCAGAATCTCTCACTTTGGTGAGATATCTCCTTCACAGATCACATTTTCACAAGAACATCCAGAAATCTTGCTTGACTCCTTCTTGTTTTCCTGGGATGTCTTCTAGATACCTCACTTCAAAGAGATTTTCTTCCATTTGAAAGAAAAGTACATCTATATCTAGATCTATTCCGAAGTTTTACCTCTATGTCCAAAGCTTCAGCAGGAGAATTTTTCAGGATACCTGGACTCATGTATCCATAATTCTCATGATTCCTTTAGCCAGAGTCCACATGACAAAGCTACAGTGGTTCCAAAATCAACATCCCCTGTCATTCACGATTACTGCATTGTGACTCACAAAGAACTGCTTTTCCTTTAGACATCACTTTTATCTGAATCCAGGTAACCTAGCTTCTCTTGAAGCTTCAACAAGTCTTTACCTACAGATGCCTCAGAATTTTAATGGGGAATGGTGGCTATGGAAATAAAAGGGCAAAGAATGTGGAGCAAAAAGGAACCAAAACACATAAACATAAAAGTAATTTTGGCAGTAGTAAATGTTCTCAACTCTGTCAGTAATCTATGGTCTCCCAGCCTGTTGCCAATTATTACAGACAACACCCCAGTAATATTGTACATAAACAAATGGGTTGAACCAGATCTTACCCACTGTGTAGACTAAGAAAGATAGTCTGGGATACAGAATTTACACAAACTATCACACTACAGGAATCTTGCATCTTGTCAGAACTAAACTTTTTTGGCTAACAGGCTGAGCATGACCAGGACACAACCTCATGAATGGAAAATGAATCATGGGGTTTTATAGGAATTGATTCAGGATTGGGGAACACTTCAGATATATTTATTTACCTCCATTCAGTGCAAATAATTTGCAAAATACTGCTTCAGGGCTCCTTACAAGCAGACCTGGAAAACAGGTGCATTTTCATTTCATTGGACGATAATGTTTCTGGCATGCATTACACCTCTTTCCACTGTTGTCCAGGATCATTCTGAAAACAAAAAATCAGAAGGACTCTCCAAAGATCATTGTGGTGACTCCCTTCTGGCCCTGGCAACAGTGTTTCTCCCTTCTTTTGGAAATGGAGTTGGGCAATTTGTGTAAGCTACCTCTCAGAATGGACTTACTCACACACGAAAGGGGTTGTTTAAAACACCCCAACAACATCTTCAACTAACTGTCTTGATGATAGAGTTATAATACAATTTAGGCACTATTTTCTGAGGATCTGTAGAAGGCATTCATAGGGGTGAAGAAACCTGCTAGTAGAAGATCATATATTACTAAATGGGAAAAACATTTCAATATGACAGCCAGACAAGTACCAGGACCTTTTTAAGGCCATTTTAAGAATAGTATTTTTCTGGTTATACACTATTTGTGTAAGATATCCTATGACCTTTCTTAGTCCTCTGTCAAGATACATTTACCAGCTATTTCAGCATGTCTGCTCATGGATCTGCATTTTTCAATGCATTACAATGGTAAACTATTCTTGAAAGGGGTGCTGCATTTCAGGCCACCAAGAGAAATGGTGGTTGCTCCTTGGGCACTCTACATTGTTTGAAAAAATAGCTCTTGCTCCATTTGAACCTACCAATCATGCTGATTTCCAGTTCATAACATGGAAAAACAGTTTTACTGATTGTGCTGACTTCTGAAAGAAAAGTGTCTGAGTTGCAGGCTCTCATGATGGGTCAATCTTATCTCATCTTCCATAAACATAGGGGTTCCTAGAATCCTTCATTTATGCCCAAAGCGGTATTTGAGTTTACTTTAAGCCAAGTTATCCATCTTATGAGGAGAAAGGAATGTTCATACTCTGGAAGTCCACAGAGAACTCAAATATTATATTGACAGAAATAAAACCTTCAGAATCACTGATCAGTTATTCATTAGTTATGAAGGCAAGGAAAAAGGGCAACATGTATCAAAAGCAAATCTCCCAAAAAAAATATTAATATTATTTACTTTTTCCACATCCCACAAAAAGGCAGGGTCAGGGGCAGGTTTCCACACATTTTTCCATCTTATAACTTTTTCATCAAAATTGGAGATTCCAAAGTAGAGAAGTTTAGTTTATTTTAGTGTAGTAGCAATCTAACACATACATTTCAAAATAAATTTCCTGATCTAGAACAGGCTTTGCTAAGACCATTATCCAGGGGATCCTGGACTGTCTTTCTTCCCTTCCTTTGTCACTGTTTTTCTTTCCATCTACCTCTTCCCCATAGCTAAGGCTACTGTTGCAGTAATCAGATGATGATCATTGTACAGTTGTACAAGAAAACTTGCCATAGCAGTAGATGTTTGAATGATTACTGCTGCAGTAGCCATTCTCTCCTTCCATCCTCCTTATTTTGGCATATTTTTTGTTGCCACCATGAGTACCTTGCTGTTTACTTATCTAGCATTGACTTTTTTCAGGACTTTAACTTACCACCTACTCTCACTTGGCAAGAAAGCTCTGAAGGGCTTGGCACCAAAGCCATTAATTTTCTTTAGCTTTGCTTGAGCTGCAATGGTTAGCACATGTGGAAGGTGCCCTTAAACTCTACAAGCTGGCTGGCTGTTATAGCCTATGCAGAATATAATCCATATAGCTGAGGGTACTTTATTTCAAAAGCTACTGTTATAAGTCTACTTACACAACTCTATTATTTCTCTCTTTGAAGTTTCCAAGCCATGGTGGAAAGCTCATTTTATGCAAACATTGGTTATATGTTGAAGTTTTCATTTCCTGACATTTTAGAAGCTCCCCAAGATTTAATTCTTAATGACTATTTCAGTCAAGTTTTATATCTTATATATGTTTAGACCATGATAACCAGTACCTAATGATTCCATAGTTCAAGACCAATTTAAACATATTACAAGTGAAGCAATGTGAAAAGGTTCAATGGTGTTGCAGCATGATTTCACAATGGGTAATTACAGCTAAAATCTGAAGTCTAAAGGTAAGTGTCGTAATATAAACACCATGTGATTTTTCAGAATCATACCCAACATAGGTATTTCATTTATGAGGAATAGAACAAAGAAGGTCATTGCTGTTATATAGTGAAATGAGGAGAGGGAAATCGATACTGCAGCAAAACAAAAATGCTACAATCATGTAGGTGGCCAACTCAATAAATCATTACGTATTAGTTTTCAGGGCATGAACAGTGGCATGTGCTGTTATGAATGCTTGCCTTAATATGCAAACAATATTGGGTGAAACTGAATATAAAATATATTTTTTATAGGCTAACTTATTTCAAACATGAGAAACTGTGAATGAATTACTATTGCACACTTATATTTACAGTTTGGTTTACTCTGATGTAGGACTATATTATTGGTATACGTTAATGCAAGGCACGTAAAGGGCGGCCATGGTGGTGCAGCGGTTAACGTTGTCACCTCACAGCAAGAGGTTCTCCAGTTTGATCCTCGACTGGGGTGCCTTCTCTGTGGAGTCTGCATGTCCTCCCTGTGGTTGCGTGGGTTTCCATCAGGTGCTCCTGTTTCCTCCCACATCCCAAAGACATGCTGTAGGTGGATTAGACACTCCAAATTGACCTTAGGTGTGAGTCTGTGCATGTGTGTGCTTTCCATGGAAGGTTGGGTGCTGGGCTGGCAACTCAATACCATAAAACTCCACTGTCAATCATGAGCAGACAGTTGATCCACTGTGGCGACCCCTAACCGGGAAAAAGTGGAAGGAAGAAGAATGCAAAGCACTTAAAGCTTACAGAATACTTTGCTTATTTTGTACATATTTGTAGATTTACATACTAATTACAATCACCTGGAAGACAGAAGACATTTGTCCCAAAAATGTCTTTTTGTTTTAGAAAAGTTTAATTTTCATGGAGAAGTGGCATTGCTGCTGGGCACATTTACCACAGAAGATCATATAGTTATCAACAGACATATTAAAAATCATGTTGTGATATTTTTCTTGAAAGAACTGCCAGAAATGATTGCTATGTGATTTTTGTTTCACAATAACATTTTTTCAACATTTCAGTTGATTCATTACAGTCTTATTATATTGAAAGTTTATTCTTTTTCTTTGAGTTACCCATGGTGGTGGTGCTGCGGTAGTGTTGTCGCCTCTCAGCTAGAGCGTCTTCTGCGTGGAGACATGCGTGAATGGATGTACCTTCATTGAAGGTTGTGCAACAGGGCTGGTAACTTGGCACATAAAAATCAACTACCAATCATTAGTACTACCAATCATTAGTGGACTGGAGTTCCGCTGTGGCAACCCCTAACCGGGAAAAGCCGAAAGACACAACAACAACATTCTTTTTCTTTGAGTTGTTAAAGTTTTAGGTTCACAGAGCAAATCAACTTGTCATGGTCGTCTTCATTAAACACACCACAGCAAATGACATTTGATGGCCTTCATTAAACTTCCATTCACATAACTTTGTTGAGTGATATTATTCATTTATTAATCACAACATAAACATCCATGCAACCATTTACTAGGGTAGCATATACCCACTCACCCTGTCCAAATAAGCAACATCATCACCACTGCTCACTTACTCTTATTTATCAAAGCAGCGTCCCACCACTCACTTTCTTCCCCAATTCATTGAATCAAACAGCCAACACCAGAGGGGGAAACAGAAGGACAATCTTGTCCTTCTCCGTCTAAGCACCCAACCTACAAAGCAATCACACAATCCTCAATGTTCTTAAAAGAGGGAGGAATAAATGGCAGGTAACTAGTTCACGCCAAAGTCTGATCGCTTACCCAGCTACACTCACATAAAACCACTTAAGCCCCTCCTCACACTTACCTCACTTCCTCCTCAACCCTCCTCCCTTCTAATTTAACCATTCTTTCCCCACCACATTAGCTAATTACTCCCATTACCATCCCCTCTAATATCACCTTCTTCTCCCTCATCCACAAACCCTATCTCCCTTTTATCATTCCTACATGACCTTCAACACTGAAGGTGTTCCTGAACAAATTGGTTTGTTCCAAAGCTCATTTGTCCTGGTCTCCTTCAATAAACACATGGCACCAAATGACATTTCATGACCTTTATTAAACTTTCGTAAACATAACTTTATTGAACAATATTATTAATTTATTAATTACAGTATGAACATTCATGCAATCATTTACTAGGGTAGCATATACCCGCTCACCCTGTCCAAATAAGCAGTGTTATCACTTCTGCTTACTTACTCTTAATTATCAAAGCAGTGTCCCACCACTCACTTTCATCCCCAAATCAAAGAATTAAACATCCAACATCAGAGGGGGAACAGAAGAGGGACAAGCCTATCCCTCTTCTCTGCCAGCCAGCCTGACACAGGCTGTTCCCCCTCTTTCACTACGAATCCTTCTAAAAACAAACCTAAATGTACATTAAACAGATCCAAAGCAAAATTGCTCTGGTGTACTCCACTGTCACTGAACCAAGCTGGTTCCCTGTCATCGAAATCCCTATGTTCTATTTTATGAGTACCTAGAGTATCCAGTTGCCTTGACAGATTAAAACTAACAAACTGGCAAGCCCTCTCTAAATCCATAAAACTGCCAGTAATCTTCCAAAATGATTCAGGTACTATTTCTGACCTCACAATACACATACCCGGATATAACCTCTTCAACATGAGCAAATCTTGTCTTCCCCTATATACCAACTGTCTCTTCAGAATTATTCCCAAGCCATTACTTGCCAAATGAACACTCAGGACTCACAGGAGCACAATTTGGGACTGTATAAATGCAAACTCCTCCACAAGCTGATACCAGCTGAGGCTTCTGACACCATGCCATATGACTCTGCACCTGAAATGTTGTAAACCTATGTCTGTGCCAGCCAACCTAACTGCAGCCCTCTTTGCCACCAACTGAATATAAGAATGACCCAGAATGATAATTTCCTTTCCTAAAAAAGACAGAGAAAAATAACATAAAATAAAAATTTGACCACTAAGCCAATCACCTTGACCAATTATCTAATATAAGGCAAAAAAGCATTTGAAACAAAAAACCCACCCTCTTAATAACTTTAATTGATCTGCCTCCTCTCACTAATTCTGAGAAATGAGTGGAAAACCTCTCTCCTGGAAAACCAATACACTGAAAGGCTCTCCTCATAGCACATACAAACTGATTACTCATTATCACCTTGCCCCCTACCAACCAAAAAAGAAAGTTGTGAGGACTTCCGGCATGAAACCACAACAATCTCTTAGCCCAACCCACTGGACACAACCAATCATTCCTGTTCTTTCCCAGTACTATCTGCATACTCTTCTCTGACTGATCCATTTTAAATCTACCAACCAAATGTATTCTGCTGCAGAAAATATTGTCACATCCCTCCAAACTAGTGACCCTAACAACTCCGACACCTTAAAAGATCCATGATACATCCATAAGGCCAGCATCATCCACAAAGTATAATCCACTGAATCACCATTCACGAAAGTTAAATCTCATAGCAAAATCTTCAAAACCTGTCTTGTTAATGTCTACTGTCTGTCTGTATTCACACTAGCAACTGTACCCAACCCTTCAACTACAAACCACAGTCCAAAATTTAGTAAGATCATGAACCCTGCCACCCGAGCAGATATACCAATTACTGCCCAATCCACCTTGATGACTAAACTGCCTTACCTTGTGCAGAAGCCCAACCAAACTTCCTCCTCCTCAGGCAGCTCCAAAAGAAACTGGTCAAAATCTTGCAAAACCCCACCATACGTCTTTCTTGTAGAGGTTGTCAAAAATTCCTACTGCACAAACTATTTGGTTATTTCAGTCCAATCTGCCATACCTCATCTGGCAACAGCATTGGCTCACCTGTTGCCTCTAGAGCTAACTGCCAGAACCTGGAGAACTGAATGCGAGACAAACTATCAGCAACCCCCCTCTTAGCACCCACCACATGCACACCTGTAAAAGAAAAATTAATCAGCAAACTCTGCAAAACCAACTTACGTCTTCTTCTTCATTTGGCTGCTCCCTTTATGAGTCGCCACAGTGGATAATCTGTTTCCATTTCTTCCTGTCTTCTGCATCTTGCTCTGTCACAACATCCACCTGCATGTCCTCTCTCACCACATCCATAAACATTATCTTAGGCTTTCCTCTTTTCCTGTTACCTGGTAGCTTCATCCTTAGCATCTTTTTCTCAATATACTCCACATCCCTCCTCAGCACATGTCCAAACCAATGTAATCTTGCCTCTCTGGATTTGTCTACAATCCTTCCAACCTGGTCTGACCCTCTAATATACTTATTCCTAATCCTGTTCACCCTCGTCACACCCAGTGCAAATCTTAACATCTTTCACTCTGCCACGTCCAACTCTGACTCCTGCCTTTTTGTCAATGCCACTGTCTCCAACCCATATAACATAGCTGGTCTCACTACCCTCTTGTAGACCTTCCCTTTCACTCTTACTGGTACTCGTCTGTCACAAATCACTCCTGACACTCTTCTCCACCCACTCCATCCTGCCTGTACTCTCTTCTTCATCTCTCTTCCACACTCACCATTACTCTGAACTGTTGATCCCAAGTATTTAAACTCATCCGCCTTCACCACCTCTACTCCCTTCATCCTCACCATTCCTCTATCCTCCCTCTCATTTACACACATATATTCTGTCTTAGTCCTGCTGACCTTCATTCCTCTTCTTTCTAGAGCATATCTCACCTCTCCAGGGTCTCCTCCACCTGTTCCTTACTCTCACTGCAGATCAGAATGTCATCTGCAAACATCATAGTCCACGAGGACTACTGCCTGATCTCGTCTGTCACCCTGTCCATCACCATTGCAAATAGGAAAGGGCTCAGAGCTGATCCTTGATGTAATCCCACCTCCAACTTAAATGCATCCATCACTCCCACCACAGACCTCAATGCTATCACACTACCATCATACATATCCTGTATCACTCTTACATATTTCTCTGACACTCCTGACTTCCTCATATAATACCACAACTCCTCTCTAGGCACCCTAACATATGCTTTCTTTAAGTCCACAAAGACACAATGCAACTCCTTCTGACCTTCTCTGTACTTTTCTATCAACACTCTCAGAGCAAACATTGCATCTGTAGTGCTCTTTCCTGGCATGAAACCATACTGCTGATCACTAATCATCACATCCCTTCTTAACCTAGCTTCCACTACTCTTTCCCATAACTTCATGCTGTGACTGATCAATTTAATCCCTCTGTAGTTACTACAGCTCTGCACATCACCCTTATTCTTAAAAATCGGCACTAAAACACTTTTTCTCCATTCCTCAGGCATCCTCTCACTTTCCAAGATTTCATTAAACAGTCTAGTTAAAGACTCCACTGCCATTTCACCTAAACACCTCCATGCTTCCACAGGTATGTCATCTGGACCAACAGCCTTTCCATTCTTCATCCTCTTCATAGCCATCCTTACTTCCGCCTTGCTAATCCACTGCACTTCATGATTCACTATCCACACATCATCTAACCTTCTCTCCCTCTCATTCTCTTCATTCATCAGCCCCTCGAAGTACTATTTCCATCTGCTCAACACACTCTCCTTGCTTTTGAGTACATTTCCCTCATTATCCTTTATCACCCTTATCTGCTGCACATCTTTACTAACTCGGTCCCTCTGTCTAGACAATCGGTACAGGTCCTTTTCTCCCTCCTTAGTGTCCAACCTTTCATAGAACTCTTCATACACCTTATCCTTAGCCTTTGCCACCTCTCTCTTTGCCATGCACCTCATCTCCTTATACTCTTGTCTACTTTCTTCATCTCTCTGACAATCCCACTTCCTCTTCACCCACCTCTTTCTTTGTAAACTCTCCTGTACTTCTTCATTCCACCACCAGGTCTCCTTGTCCTCCTTTCTCTTTCCAGATGTCACACCAAGCACCTTTCTAGCCATCTCCCTTACTAGCTCTGCTGTAGTTACCCAGCTATTCGGTAACTCTTCACTGCCACCCAGTGCCTGTCTTAACTCTTCCCTGAACTCCACCTCACAAGTACTCTTTTTCAGTTTCCACAATTTGATCCTTGGTACTGCCCTCACACTCCTCCTCCTCTTCTTGATCACCAATGTCATCCTAAAAACCACCATCCTATGCTTCCTAACAACACTTTCCCCTGCCACCACTTTACAGTCTCCAATCTCCTTCAGACTGGCCCTTCTACATAAGATATAATCCACCTGTGTGCATCTTCCTCCACTCTTGTATGCCACCCTATGCTCCTCCCTCTTGTTAAAATATGTATTCACCACAGCCATGTCCATCCTTTTTGCAAAATCCACTACCATCTGACCTTCTGCATTCCTTTGTTTAACACTATACCTACCCATCACTTCCTCATCCCCTCTGTTCCCTTCACCAACATGCCCATTGAAATCTGTTTCAATCACCAGTCTCTTATCCTTGCATACAGTCATCACCACTTCATCCAACTCACTCCAAAATATTTCTTTCTCATCCATCGCACACCCAACTTGTGGAGCATATGCACTAACAACATTCATCATTACACCATCAGTTTCCAGCTTCATATACATCACTCTATCCGCCACTCTTTTCACCTCCAAAACACTCTTAGTATACTGTTCCTTCAGGATAAACCCTACACCATTTCCCCTCCCATCCACACCATGATAAAACAATTTGAACCTGCCTCTGATACACCTAGCCTTGCTCCCCTTCCATCTGGTCTCTTACACACACAATATACCAACCTTCCTTCTGTCCATCATATCAGCTAGCTCTCTCCCTATACCAGTCAAACTGCCAACATTGAAAGTTCCGACCCTCACTATCACAGTCCTAGTCTTTACCTGCCTTTGGACATGCCTTCGTCCTCCTCTCCTCCTTCTGCCAACAGTAGCCCAGTTTCCACCAGCACCCTGTTGGCCAACAGTACTGGTGGTGGTCATTGTTAACCCGGGCCTCGACCGATCCGGTATGTATATCTGTACTGTTGTCTGCATGTATGATTTGGCATAATTTTACACCGGATGCCCTTCCTGATGCAACCCAACTTACGTAATACTAACAAAAGCAATTCAGACTTCACTGTCTTAGCCTGTAAAACTCGTACCACTGCCATATTGACCAAATGAAAGATAACCCTCTTTCTCATGCAACCACTCTTGCAAAACCTAGATGCATCTCAAATTAGTACTAACTCCAAAAAGGCTACATTCCTCTTCCATTTATCCTTCCATTCTTCTGCCCAAGGCAATGCAAACCATTCACCTCCAAAAATGCCCTCATTCCAATAATCCCTGCCACATCTGTAAACTATTGAAACTCTCCCTGACCAACCCAGTCGGTCTGTCAAAAAGACACTCCAATAAACTTCTCCAAAAAGGAGAACCACCGTGCTAAATCAGCACACTCCAACTTATTAACTCACAGCTAATGACGTTTGCTTTCCCCACTTTTAACAAAATGTCCACGGACCTACAAAAAGTATGATCTGGGTGAATTGCCTGAAATACAAAATTCAGAAGCCCTAAGAGCACCATGATATCCTTAATCCACACCGTGTCTTTGGATTTCACCTACCACTTATTTTCCTTTAAACATGTTATCTTCTCATCCGGTTAACAAAACAAACCATTTCCCGCATCTATTAGCAGTCCCAAAAAACTCAATGTCTTGCCTGGGCCATCTAACTTCTGTGTAGCCAATGGATCACCCAGCTTTTCACACATCCCCAAAAACCTTCACATACCCTCCAATGCTCCTGTGAATCATTCACATACTATTAGGAAATCATCCAGATAATGTACTGCCTTCTGAGTGCCCACCTGCTGCTGCCAAATGCAATGGAGTGCAGTGTTAAACTTCTCAAATGTAGCACAAGGTACTGACCATCCCATCAGCATAGCCTGTAAAAGTAAAACTTGTCCCCAGCCTCTAAGCCCAACAACAGCCACTCTTCCTGCTGCATTGGTAGTAAGCAAAATGCAGATTCAATATTCAATTTCACCAACTACGGATCGATAAATTCCTGAATGACCCATGACACATCATCCAAAGACACATAACTCAGTTTTGCGTCAACTACCAAAATGAAATCATTAACAGAGTTCCCTTTGGGATAAGACAAATGGTGACTCAACTGAAGTTCATCATCCAACTTCTTAGGAACCAAACCTAAAGGCAAGACCTTAAAACTGCTAAAGGGAGGGCTATTAAATGGACCCAATAACCCACCTGCCCACCATTCTTTGTCCACCAAATCTTCCAAAATGTCTTCCTTGCACCTGCACTGAACTCAAATTCCTACAAATTATCCTATCCCCCTCCAACCCTGATTTAATAGAAAATCTCTCAAAAAGAAAAATTCATCTGCAACTGCCATATCAGGAAATTGCTTGAGCATCTGCTGCAGTACCTGCGCATTAATGGGACAATGCATCCCTCATCTCTCCCTCAACCCCCAAAAGGATACCCTCCTTCTGCCCATGAAAATTCCCCTTGCATTGCATAATTTGAAATCCTTGAAATGAAGAAGGTAACCCTCCCAAATCAGACAAATGTGGACTCATATTAACCAGATTACTTTCCTACCTAACACATTGCACTGCTAGACGTATTCCCATTAGAACATACATGCCACCAACAAGCAATGCCCCACATTAAAGACCCAACATACTCCCACCCCTTCCACTCCTAACTTACCCCCTCTTCTAACACCTGCAAAGCTATCCACCATACTGACTAACCAAATGTCAGAGTGTCTAACTTCTCAGTGCAGTGACTGATCCACTGCCTTCCACTTCTGAAAAGTTTGATCAAACCGCAACCAGGTGTTCTCCACCCACAGACATTGTGCTGCATGGGTCATGAGAAAAATAAGACAAGAGCGGGGCCAAGGTGGTATCCTTCTCCAACCAAACTGCCATGTAGTAGATGAAGCCTAACACCCAATTGTTCTATGTTCTTGGCCACAGCTTACCTACCCTTCTCCACCCCAAGGTCACTAAAGCTGCCAGAGGGTATTTGCCATTTGTGGTTTCCGATTCCATCAAGCACTGAACTCCTTCAGCATCAACTAATGCAAAGATACTGATGTACTCACACTTCCAGATCTTTTCTTAACTGAGGGCAGTATGTAAGAAATGAAAAATAACACCCCTCTTCCTTGCCCCAAGGCCTGAATAGCTCAACAATCACCCAAATGGATCCCAAAATCCAAACCATGTTGTTGTGATGTCACCCCATCTATGGACAACTTGAAACTCCCAGAGACAGCCCTAATCCATCCTCCCCAGTGAATGTCTCCCCTTGGACCTGCCCCCTTCACTAAGCCTGTGCCAATCCTCTATGGCACCTGCTGCCTCTCTGGGCTCATGAAGTAACTCATCCCCTCCTATCGCTGAACTACTCCCAAACTGCACCAAGTCTGATATGCCTATAGGAACACCCAACAATGTGTTATTACCTGTAACTACATTGTGCACCACTCGAAAAGTTGGAACATCCACTGTGACAGCATCCCTCAACTGCCTTGCTCACTTCATTTGGGCCATCAACCTGGACTTCACCGTCTGTCTTCACCTCTTCCAACTGGGCTCCCCAGGTTCTTCATCATTGGAGACTCACTGGTTGGCAATTCCCAGAATAGCACTTCCACCTAAGAGACAATAACTCCACATCTCTATTGTTCATAGTATGATGCCCGTGCCCTGGCCCAGCAATTAAGGAGCCTCAATCCTCACCACTAACACCAGTAGGTCATTCATATGAGTAAAGGATAACAAATACACACAGTAAAGTGCAATTTACCTTAAGAGCACACAGAGATCACAGTCAGTCCGGAGCTGGTTGCTTCCTTGCTCTCCAGGTCACCAATAAGACTCCCCACTGGCACAGCTATAGGGTCCACATCTCAGCCTAGCTGGGCAATCTAAGATCTCCACCACCCTCTCTGTCCAATCAGTGTTTCGTGTCCCTGCCCAGGAAGCTGAGACACACACTTTGAGATAAGAGTTTATACAACCACACAGACACTTCTGGGGAAGGCTGGCACAGGTTCTCCAGCTGTGCCCCTTTCACCCAGACTATACAGTAGTACCACTTGCCACCACCAGCTAATAATTATCAGCTACTCAAAGGCCCTTAAAAGGGTGTCCAATTATTACTGTGCAATATTATTATCCAATTGGTAGTATAACTTAAACAGTCTCAAGGCTTATTAGAGTGACTTGGTCAGTAAACTCTATAAATATGCAATGTACTATAGAGTTTAAATTATCTCTACACAAACCAGCCAGTTAAAAGGTTTTAAAATATTTAATAAATAATTAAAACCACAAGACAATACTTTCTACTACTTAGCCAGTGCTAGTCAAGAGTTCAGAGATCACACATAAATACGTAAAATAAATCAGTAGTACAGTTCTGACATCACAGAAAAATACTTAGTCTAAACTTTCTAAGTTTCTTGCTATTTCTACAAGAAAACAACCTTCTAAAATAACTTACATAAGACAACAGGCAGAGTGCTGAGTTGGATGTTCAGACAAAAATGCTTAATCATCTCTTGTTCTTACTGTATAAATTGAAACTGCAGTTCTGATAAAACATAACATCATTTCACACTTTCCTGGAGTTCCCAGGCTGACAGAAACTGCATTTACATTATTTTATTCTTAGAGCAATAAAGGACATTCCACATGCAAATTCTGGTCATTATCTTTAGCCTTAAAATAATAGGCAGGAAGCCTTCACCTAGCCGCACTGGAGCCGACTTATAAACATCAAAGGCAGCTATGAAATAATTTTAATTTCAAAGGAACAACAAGAAATGCTTGACTTAGCTTTTTTTACAGCAGAGGGCAATGTTGCCACATTGTTTTAAGTTCAACATTTCACAGTATTTACAAATGATAGAATTATGTACCAAATTCTATTTGACTAGGCTGGCAGTCTTCATCCTTCACCAGTCTTCACAACCACCAGGAGAACTCAAGCTAGTTTTTCAAATAACCCTTGAGAAACGCCACTTGAGAGGATTAGGTCTATCTGCGTGTACCTCACCCCATCCCCTGTATTGAGATCCCATCTGCATTGGAATTGCTAACCCCACTGCAGTGCTGCACTGACATATCATATGCTTGCAACCCTAGGCTCCATCTTAGCAGCTTGGCATTTTGCTGGCTGGCTCTGTTTAACCATGTTAGGGGGTTGTGATCTGTCATAACAGTGAATTTCCTTCCTTACAGATAATGCTGAAGTTTCTGCTATGCCCACACTATGGCTTGACATTCATTTTCTACTGCTGCATAGTATTCCTTCCTGGGTTGGAGCCTATGGCTGAGATAAACCACTAGGTGCTCTTCCCTCTCTGAAGAAATCTGACTAAGTACAGCCCCCACTCCATGGTTTGAAGCATTCACCTGCACAACAAATTATTTGCTGTAATCTGGACTGGCTAACACAGGGGGTCCTCCCAAAGCTTCTTTAAGCCTCTGAAATGCCTGCTCACATGCTGGGGTCCACCCTACCTTATTTGGCCTGTTCTTCCTTGTCAGGTCTGTGAGGGGAGCAGCTATGGTACTATAACTGGGGATGAACTTTCTCTAGTACCCTGCAGTCCCTAAAAATGGCCTCACCTTCTTTTTAGTAACAGATGCAGGCTATGCCTGAATGGCTTCCACTTTGGCAGGTTCTGTCCTTATCTTACCACTCCCCAATCTATGTCCTAGGTAGAAGACCTCTGCCATACCCACCTGATATTTGCTCAGCTTAATGGTCAACCCTGCCCTCTGTAGTCTGGCCAGCACCTCCCTGGCATGCTTATGGTGCTCTGGCCAAGAATGGCTGTAGATGGCAATATCATCTAGGTAAGCAAGGGCAAACCCTCCAGCTCCTACTAGGCTATGATCTACCAGCCTCTAGAAAGTTGCTGGGGCATTCTTCATCCAAAAGTGCATCTTGGTGAACTCATATACACCAAAATGAGTCACAAAGGCTGGCTTCTCTCTAGCACTGGGAGTCAAGGGCATCTGCCAGTAACCCTTGGTAAGATCGATGGTTGTAAGATACTTATCCCCACCCAGCTGCTCTAGGGCTTCCTCTGTCCTAGGCATGGGGTAAGCAACTGACTCTGTGTGACTATTAAATTTCCTGTAGTCCACACAGAACCTGGTGCTGCCATCCTTCTTTGGCACCAGCACCACTGGGGAGGCCCAGGGACTGTTGGACTCTTGAATCACCCCTAGTTCCAACATCTCCTGTACATCCTCTCTCAGGGTTTGTCTGACTCTCTCAGGCACCCTATAGGGGGCCTGCTTAATAGGCCTTTAGGGTCCTGTATCCACTTGGTACTGCACCAGGTGGGTGCACCCTGGTTTCCAGTGAACATGTCACCAAATTCCTGCAACACTGCTCGGATTTCTCAAACCTGGGTAGGAGATAGCAGCTGGGACATTTCTACCCCTTCCACTGAGGTATCAGCCTGAACCTCACTGAGGAGATCAGTCCCCAGATCTCCCTCAGACTCTTGAAATCCACTGCAAATGCTCAGCACAAGGGCCTCCCTATCATGGTAAGGTTTCATCATGTTAACATGGTACAATTTGTGCCCCTGCCATCTGCCTAGCAGTTCCACCATGTAGTAAACATTGCTTACCTTTCTTACCACCTTGTAGGGTCCCTCCCAAGCTGCTTGCAGCTTGTTGTGTCTGACAGGAATGATAACCATTACCTGCTGCCCCACAGCATATTCTCTAGCTCGAGCATTCCTGTCATACCACATCTTTTTCTGTTGTTGGTTTTCTGCCAGGTTCTCCTGGGCCATGCCCATGAGTTTCCTGAGCCTTATCCTGAGGTTTAGGATTTATGCCACCACAGACTCCTTGTGAGACTCACAGTCACCTTCTCATTCATCTCAAATTAAATCTAGAGATCCCCTCACTCTATGCCCATACAGCAATTCAAAGGGTGAACAACCTGTGGATTCCTTGTGAAACTCTCTGCAAGCAAACAACAGATGGGGCAAATATCTTTCCCACTCTTTCTTAAACTGATCTGCAAATGCCTGTAGCATGAACTTGATTGTAGAGTTTAACCTCTCATCAAGACCATTAGCCTGGGGATGGTAGGGAGTGGTCTTCATGTGCTTCACCCCACATGCCATCCACAGACAAGCCAATAGGTATGACATGAAATTGGCACATCTGTCAGTCTGTATTTCTTTTGGGAAATCTACCCTGCAGAAAATCTCTAGCTAAGCTTTTGCCACCTTCTCTGCCTCAATGAAGGACAAATCCACTGCCTCAGGGTATTGTATAGCATAATCCACTACCACTAGGATATACTTTTTCCCTGTGGAACTTGGAGTTCTCAGAGGACACGCAATATCCATAGCTAACCTCTGAAATGGCTCCTCAATCACAGGCAAAGGCATCAAAGGAGCTCTCACCTTGTCTCCTGCCTTGCCTACCTTTTGGAACTGCTCATAGGTCCTGCAGTACCCTGTTAAATCTCTGGTAATTCCAGGCCAATAAAAGTTCTGCATAATATGCCTCTTTGTACATTTTAGGTTCATAGGTTCATAGGTAGGTACTAGGCTATTGGCCTATGGGTGTACTTAACCCTAGCCAGCAAGGTTCCATAGCTTACACCACCCAAGAAAGTTATTTTCCCATGCCACTGTCCAGCAGAGACACAGAAGTGATCCCTGGGGTGTATTTCCTATTTCCCATCCACTCATCAAGATTTTTCTTGAAGAGTGCTGATGAAGAACTTTGCTTGACATAGATGGGTAGCTTGTTCCAGAGTATAGGAAGTCTCTGGGACAGGAGTCTATCCCTCCAGCATGTCCTGTTTATTGTGGTGACAAGGTTTAGGTCTCTAGCTCATGTAGCTTGGAGGGATTGGGATTTCTTTAGGTGTAGCATGTCCAAGAGCTCTGGGTTTGACATAGCTTTATATGTTAAGCAGAGATCACCTCGGAGTAGGCAATATGCTACGGAGTAAAGTTGGAGTTTTTTTGAGGTGGTCAGTGTAGGGCATTTGATTGAGGCCAGTAATCCTCTTTGTGAGGTACTTCTGTGGCCTTTCCTGCTGCTGCAGATGTCTTGTGAGGTACATTCCAAAAGGGGCATTGTACTCTATAATGGGTATATTTTATGCTTATATGACCTGCAAAAGGAATATCATGGACTATGGCTAGAAGCGTCAGATGGTAGATTCTAGGCACTACCAACTGCTGTACTCTCTCACCTTCTAGCCCTCCCTCAGGGGTCCACTCGCTGTATAGCAACCCTTTGTCCCAGTATACATATTCCCCCTTTGCTTGAGAATCAAGTGTCTCCCTAGCTACCTGCCTCAGGCCTTGCAATGCAGGGTCTGACAGCTGAGCCTATCTCAACTCTCTCTTTGTAAACCTTCCTAGCTCCCCTTCCACAGGAAGTCTGGCATCCTCTGACAGTGGTGCCTCACTGTCAGCCTGGGTACTCCTACTCACCTGTACCTTTGCAGCCACTCTGTCCAAGGGGCCATCTGTACCCACAAGCAGCTGTGGCTCACATTCATTCTCACAGCTACAGAGTAGCTCCCTCCCTGAAGTAACCACCTCACCAGTCCTGGCTGCAAGTATGCAGTCTGTCTGGATCTCCCCCAGGCAACCAGACCCACATGCTTGTCTCCTAGCCTGACCGCATGTAACGGCATCAGTACATGGTACTGCCTCATCCAACTCCTTCCCTATCAGGACATCTGCAGGATGGTAGTTCCATAACCCTGTTGTCACAAGACAACCTACTATTGGCATTTTGTCTTTCCCACTTAGTGGCTCCCTCACCTTCTGTTCCCCTCTTGCCTCCGTGGACACCTGTATGCCACATGGCCCCACTGGTTGCATTCAAAACATTTAACCCTAGCTCCTGGACGTGTACCTGGACTAGTGGCTTTCCCTGCTACTGGCAGATTCTGTTGGGGCAGTCCATGCTGCCCACCATGGGTTTCTTTAGACCCATGAGCAGTACTCTGGGTCCCCTTCCTGTGCAGGGCTGCCCTGCTTGACAGGTATAGGTCTCCCTTCTTTCCCAACTCATCTGAAGTAACATATTGTCTATCAGCTAACCAGATCCTCATGTCCTCAGGCAAAGTGCTAAGAGCTTGTTATCTCACCAAAATGTCTGCCAGCCCTTCAAAAGTGGTGACCTGACATCCACTCACCCACCTATGGAAATAAGTGCTCAATTCAGCAACATATTCACACACACTTTCATCTGCCTTGCATCTATGCTCACAAAACTTTTTCCTGTACATTGCAGGTGTTAGTTTAAACAGTTCTAAAAGACATTTCATAACAGCAGTATAATCAAAACATGCAACGTCAGACATTTTGGACAGAACAGTTACAGCTTTACCATGGAGTAAGGGGGTCAGGAACCGTACCCAGAGCCCTTGGTCAACTTTGTATTGTTTACATACCCTCTCAAATATATGAATGAAACTATCAAAATTATCCTCCTCTTTAAACTGTGGAAGAAGTTTACTGACCTTTTGTGCTTTTGGGGTCCAGTTACTCACTTTCCCATTACCTTCATGATTCTGGCGAAGAGTCAGCATCTCCTTCTCATGCTGCCTCTGCATCTCTTGTTCCTCAGCTTGCAGATGTAACAGTTTATCATTCTCCTCAGCCTGCAAGTGTACTCAGCCTGCAAGTGTCACAGTCTCTCATATACTTCTAATTCCACATGCCTGGCCTCTAACTCAAGTCTCTTTAGCTCCAGCTGGACTTTTAAGTCCACTGCAGAAAGGTTGAGCTGTCCATTCTCCGAGGGAATTATATCTCAACTGCCAGTTTGCTTGTCCTCCTGGT
The DNA here is from genome assembly GCF_019279795.1 of Protopterus annectens. Lineage (NCBI taxonomy): Eukaryota > Metazoa > Chordata > Ceratodontiformes > Protopteridae > Protopterus > Protopterus annectens. The sequence continues at coordinate 812,179,363 of NC_056735.1, read as the reverse complement.
TTCTGTTTTCTGATGCAGCTGTAACCAAGGCTGCAATAAGGTCTGCCTTAGTCAGGTTTCCATGCACCATTCCCCTAGCCTGGCAAATCTCTGCCAGCTGGCTCTTTGTCAGCTTCCCATACTCCTCTGCTGGTATGCTGCCTGCTCACCCTGACTAACTAAGCTAACAAAAGAAATAAAACAATTGTGATCTGAACTCACTGTGAGGCTGTTTTAGAGTACAAAACACATTCAAAGCTCACTGTACATAAGCTACAGGATTCACTCTACCCACACAACTACAAGCCAATTAATATTTCCCAACTAATTAACATGTGATGTGGATATCCCACTGCTGCCAAACAATTAATATGTGAGGATATCCCAACCACTGCCACCAATTAATATGAGACACCCATGCCCTGGCCCAGCAATCAAGGAGCCTCAATTCTCACCACAAACACCAGAGAGGGTGTCTCATATATGAGGAAAGGATAACAAATACACGCAGTAATGTGCAATATACCTTAAGAGCAAACAAAGATCACAGTCAGTCTGGGGCTGGTCACTCCCTTGCTCCCCAGGTCCCCAATAAGACTCCCCACTTGCACAGCTATAGGGTCCAGATCTCAATCTAGCTGGGCAAGCTAAAATCTCCACCACCCTCTCTGTCCAACCAGGGCTTTGTGTCCCTGCCTAAGTAACTGACACATGCACACACTTTGAGATAAGAGTTTACACAACCACACAGAAACGTCTGGGGAAGGCTGGCACAGGCTCTCCAGCTGAGCCCCTTTTACCCAGACTATTCAGTAGTACCACTTGCAATCACCCAGCTAATAATTATCAGCTACTCAAAGGCCCTTAAAAAAGTGTCCAATTATTACTGTACAGTATTAGTATCCAATTAGTAGTATGACTTAGTCTCATGGCTTATTACAGTGTCTTGGTCAGTAAACTCTATAAATATGCAATGTACTCTAGAGCTTAAATTATCTCTGCACAAACCAGCCACAGTTAAAAGGTTTTAAAATATTTAATAATAAATAATTAAAACCACAAGACAATACTTTCTACTACACAGTCAGTGCTGGTCAAGAATTTAGAGATCACACAGAAATACTTAAAATAAATCAGTAGTACAGTTCTGACATCACAGGAAAACACAGTCTAAACTTTCTAATTTTCTAGCTATTTCTACAAGAAAACACACTTCTAAAATAACTTACATAAGACAATAGGCAGAGTACTGAGTTGGATATTCAGACAAAAATGCTTAAAAATCTCTGGTTCTCACTGCTTAAATCAAAACTACAGTTCTGATAAAACATTATATCATTTCACACTTTCCTGATGTTCCCAGGCTGACAGAAACGGAATTTACATTCTTTTACACTTAAGAGCAATAACGGACATTCCATACTGTAAATTCTGGTCATTAACTTTAGCCTTAAAACAATAGGCAGGAAGCCTTCATCTAGCCAGACTGGAGCCGACTTGTAAATATCAAAGGCAGCCATGAAATAATTTTAATTTCAAAGCACCAACAAGAAATGCTTGCCTTACCTTTATTTACAACAGTGGGCAATGTTGCCACATTGTTTTAAGCTCAACATTTCACAGTATTTACAAATGATAGAATTATGTACCAAATTCTATTTGACTAGGCTGGCAGCCTTTACCCTTCTCTACCAGTCTTCACACATAGGTTCATAGGTGTGTGCTAGGCTAATGGCCCTGAAACCTTTACATGCCTAGCCATAGGATTACAGCTGGCATAATGCCACCCGACCTTAGTTCCCAGTGCCTCTGTTGAGTAGAGCCACTGGTGTTATCCCTGGGGTGAACTCTTTGTTTCCCTTTCACTCATCAAAATTTATATTGAAGAGGGTCAGCAAGGTGCTTTGCTTGACATGTATGGGAAGTCTGTTCCATAGCATGGGCAGTCTCTGGGTTATGAATCTGTCCTTCCAGCATGTTCTGTTAATTGTGGTAATGAGGTTGAGGTCTCTGGAGTGTGTGGTGTGGAGGGATTGGGATTTCTTTAGATGTAGCATTTCAAAAAGAGCTGGGTCAGACATGGCTTTGTAAGTCAAGCAGAGATCACCTCTAAGTAGGCAATATGAGACAGAGAATAGTTGGAGTTTTTTAAGTCTGTCCATATAGGACAAGTGTTTAAGGCCTAGGATCCTCTTTTTGAGATACTTTTGTGGCCTCTCCAGTTGTTGCAGGTGTCTAATGAGGTACATGCCAAATGGGGCATTGTACTTGATGACTAGTCTAATGAGGGAAGAGTAGAGGGAGACAATGACCTCTTTCCTCCTGGATGCAAAACCCTTAGTAATGAGATGTGTCACATAGAAAGACTTTCTGATCACAGTGGCAATGTTGTGATCAAAAGAGAGGTTCCTGTCAACTTGTGTTCCAAGATCTCTTATAACATCTTCTGTGTTCAGTGGACTACTATTAATGTGGTAATTCATGGGAACCAGGTTTTTCCCGAAGGGGATGACGACACATTTTTTGGTGTTGAGCTTAATACATGGTTCTGACACCAGTTGTTGGTCACAGTGAGGCCATTCTGTAGGATGCCAACATCACTTGGGAAGTTAATAATAGCTCCCAACTTGCAATCATCTGCAAACTTTGTCAGCCAGAGTCCATTCGTGTTTGTCTGGACTTCAGAGGAGTACATACCAAACAGGAAAAGACCCAGGACCGAACCCTGTGGGACTCCACTTGTGACTAATCAGCAGTCTGATTTGGAGTCAGCTACTTTTACACTGTGGGTTCTATCTGCGAGCCAGTTTGCAACCTACCTAGTGATACAGGGGTTGATGCCAAGTTTATTGAGTTTTTCTATGATTCCTGAGTGGGGAATGGTATCAAAAGCCTTGGCGAGATCAACGGAGGCTGTATAAACCGCCTTGCCTTTATCCACAGCTCTGGTGACTGACTCAAAAAAGTCTGCCAAGTGGAGCAGGCATGATCTACCCTTCACAAAACCAAACTGTGTGGGATCCAGAGCTTTTAGATTCCCTATATCCTTGTTTATTAGGTCCATGATGATGCATTCCATAGCTTTGCATATCAGATTCATCAGGCTAATGGGGCAATAGTTCCCAGGGAGTGTAGTCACTCTTCCTTTGTGGAGAGGGATAACTGTAGCAGTGTGCCATTTGGCAGGGACAAAGCCTGAGGTGAGGCTGTGATTGAACAGAAAGCACAGATGAGGTGCCAGTTCACTCTATAGTTCATGACAAACACAACCAGGGATATTGTCAGGTCCCATAGAAGCTGTATTTTTGGCCTTGGACAGTGATGGTTTAACCTGTGCAGCAGTAATACTGGGTGCCTGGCAATCTACTGGTATTGTGATGGTCCTTTGGGGTGAAAGGGGGGGAAAGTTGGCCCTGAATCTGTCGGCCAGTATACTGGCAATATGTGTTGACTCGGTATAGGAGGTACCATTGTCAGTAGCTCAGAGCAAATCTGGGTATTGCCATGGAGATTCTTTACAGAAATATAGAAGGCCTTCTGATTGTCTTTACTATCTGCTGCAATTATGTTGTCATACCTAGCTTTAGAGGACTTGATGAGGCATCTCAACTTTTTGTTGAGGCAGATAAGGGAGATTTCCCAGTTTTGGGACTTCACCTTATTCCCCATCAGTTTCCTTCTTCTGTTGTAGAATTTGTTTATGGTAAGGGGCCACCAGATTGGCTTCCTTTTTTTGAAGGAGAGTATCTTAGTTCTATTGGGTATGGCGAGATCCATGCATCTGTGTACGTGTTCGTACAGTGCATTTGGTGTAAGATTCTGCAGTCACGCAACTATTCTCCATTTTCATGGGTGATGTGAAGTTAGCCACCTCTGTTTTTTGGATCCAAAAGTTAGCTTTGGAGAAGTTTTGCATGGTGGTTACCTTTGCTGAGGGGGGGGGGGGGTGGAAGGGATGTGGATTTCCAAGGTGATTAGTTTGTGGTCAGATCTAACCAGGGAGAAGCTGACTATTGGTGTAGAGCAACGGTCGCCCAGGTTAGTAATGACCAGGTCAAGGATGTTTCTACCTCTAGTGGGGGTAAGAATGAGCTGGTCCAGGTCATTGGAATTAATGAACTCCAGGAAACGTTGGGCAAGAATATTGGTACATGAGTAGTTTACCCAGTTAATGGAGGGGTAGTTGAAGTCGCCTAGCAAGAGACTGTTAGGTTGGATCCTAATATTCTCCAAGGTACTTAAGAACATTGAGTGCAAGTCTTGGGACCTATAGCAGGCTACGACCTGAATTGCTGTCTTACCCAATGTTAGCTGCACCTGAATTGTCTCTGATGCATTATGTTGGGCTACCAGTCTAGAGGTGTGTGCATCCTTTAGGAATATGGAGACACCACCAACTTTGGAGCTTTGGTCTAAGTTCTGAGGCCGAAAGGTGTGGAATGAGTTGTAGCCTGGTAGTGCAGGGGTGCTTTCTGTTGCCTTAAACCAAGTCTCTGTTACAGCACAAATGTCGATGTACTCCATTTTAAGAAGTGCCTCGAGCGAGTGCATTTTGAGATTTAGACTTCAAGCATTAAGCAAAATGACCCTCAGATTGCATTTGTTTGTAGCTGTTATGGTGGTAATTTGGTCTTTGGAATACAATCTAAAAATGGCACTCTAGGGGTGGCAAGAGCCTTGGCCAGTATCTGGAAGCCCAGGGGTGACAGATGCAGTCCATCTCTGGCAAAGCTTCGAGGTCTGTCAATCATGTCATCCCAGGCAGTCAGATACTGGATTCCCTTATAATGACACCAGAAACTTAGCCAATTGTTGTAACCGCTGCACTTCAGCCATCTGCAAAAAAAAGGACAACAGTAAGGAATTCCAAAAAAAAATAGCCAATCTGCTGACCACCTCCCTCTATTTCCTAAGCTTCTGCAACCCACTGTAACATTCATCCCACCTCCTTTTCCAACACTATTGCATTTACACAACTGTCAATGGTCTAGTCTTTAAATATAAACCCACTTCACAGTGCTGCCATCCTTCTAATGTCCCGGTCAAAAGATATAATGCCAGTACCCATATCTGAGCACTTACTCTTTAGCTCCGGACAACTACATATCAGGCCAAATCTCTGCATGTCACACAGTTCCGAAATTCAGCAAGCAGAAGTCAAGTAATCCTTCTGAAATGATGTAGTGACCATTAAATAACACGTTCGGTCATGCCCTTCAAAACCAAAATCTCTCATGCTACCATAACATAAAGGACATTTATTTCTCTTTTCTTTTTTTTTTTTCAGATGTTCCTTCCATTTCTGTTTTATTTATTTATTATTATTATTATTATTATTATTATTATTATTATTATTATTATTATTATTATATTTTTTAATTTTCCTTCTGCCTCACCCAGATATGCCTGCAGTGAAAGGTAATGGTCATACCTCTCAACTTCTTAGCTTAAGAAAACTGGACAAAGCCAGGCAAAATGGCAAAACTGTGACAGATTTTGAAGTATTGCTCTTATGACTACCAGGCTTCTCCTGCATTTGTGTTAACCTACACAAATGTAAATGGTCCAGTCTCTCTCTCTCTCTCTCTTTTTTGAAATCAACTTCTCCCTCATTACCTGTCCCCCAATAACAGCAAATCCCAACATGTAAATATTGCTCTTATTCTTAGGAAGTTGCTGTCATGCAGCGTTCATGTTACATACAATTCCTATGGATGCCTACCTTGATATGAAGTGTGAACTCAAATGTATGTTATTATTTAGTGACTGCACTCCTTGGATTTGCCAAAACACCACAAATTTTATGATTAATATCCCAAACATGAGTAAAACTCTGGACATCCTGTGAAAATTGGACCATTGAGCAGTATGCCAACTGAATATCAAACAGACCAACTGTCCATACAACCACTCTGACCCGCATAATGGTTTAACATCCCACCACTCATGTGTGGCAAGTGACCATTATTCAGGAGAGTGTGTGGCCTGCCAAAAAGGCATTTGTGGCTCAACTGTACCCATACCAGCATTCAGAACACCGCAATATGGTACCACCACAACCAATATACAATTTCTTAAATTACTGAATGAAAGACCCCTCTCCCCCTACCTCAATGCCAGAAGGAGCTCCCTCTATGTCATACCACCCCACAAATGCAGACTAACCAAACCAGTATGATAAACAGAACAACTAAACACACTGAAGGGAAAAGTTATCTAAGGGAGAATGTGAGTAAAATTTCCTTACTAGGTGATATTGCAAAATTGCCTGACTTAGTACTGCACTGTTGTTGTTGCTGTATTTTTTTTTGTATGCGTGTGACACTACTTAATGCAGGTAACTAACATTATCACTCACCGCCCCAGAGAAAGAAAGAAAGAAAGAAAGAAAGAAAGAAAGAAAGAAAGAAAGAAAGAAAGAAAGAAAGAAAGAAAGAAAGAAAGAAAGAAAGAGAAAAAAACACAAAGTGCATCCCAAACCATTGCTACCCACTATTACCCACCACAAGCACATAACTACTAATCCAAGGCCTACCTGATCATTGTAGTACCTACAGGTCATCTTGGACATAATCCTGCACTGAAGCAAGTTCACACCAAAATCTCATCCCTTACCCAGCTACACTCACATAAAACCACTTAAGCCCATCCCCACACTTACCTCACTTCCTCCCCAACCCTCCTCCCTTCTGATTTAACCCTTCTTTCCCTACCACACTAGCTAACTTCCTCTCACTACCATCCCCCACTAATATCTGGTTCTTGTCCCCCCTCCCCAAATCCTAACCCCTTTTATCATTCCTACATGCCCAAACCCTAACCTCCCTCTTACCATTCCTATCTGGCCCTCAACACTGAAGGTATCCCTGAACTAAATGGTTTGTGCCAAACTTCATTTTTTTTCTTCCTTTTGTGAGTGTTTAGGTAGTTAATTGTGTAGGAGCCAAAGGAGGAACCAGAAACTAGGCTTTATGTCCAAAGGAACAAGGAATACTGGTTCAAGATGTTCTGAAACAGTAACTAGAAATGAATATGCTTTTCTATGAGGAAATGTGATTATCACCAACTCATCCCTCATATTCCAGTTACGTCTATTGGCTCTTGAGTCATTTATCCTTTGAGTTAATTTAACTTCAATATGTCTTCCCTCTTCTGCCACACTCAGTGACTCCTGCCACTTTAAATAAACTTAAACTAGCTTTGCTCTGTCTCTTCTTCTGCCGACTTCAGTTTTGCTGCTTTAACTATTTCTCCAGCATGCTCTTAAAACCTTCATTCAGTAACCAAAATGTAGTAGTTTCCTAGAGAATGACTAGAAACAGAAACAATTTATTTAAAAAATATTTATTATAAAACTTGCCAATTAGTGGGCCTACAAACTCATACAAACAATGTTACTTTCTATTCTGACTTTTCTTCCAAAGAAACTCACATTATAATAGTGGTAGATGTCTGTATATTGGGGCATTTAAAGCAGGATACAGACTGCAAGTTTTTACAGCTTCTTCCTCTCAACTGCTCTGAATTATGCTGAGAGCTCTGATTTTAAGCGTCAGTGCAAAGGCTTCAACACTGATCTGTCTGAATGGTGACAGCTCTACTTCCTGCTATGTCTTTGATTCTGATTGCTGTTTAACTACTGAAACAATGAGATATTGGCTTTCTGAACTGCATCATCTGTCGAGTAGTCCAGTTACTTTCATGATCTTAAGCACTCGCATCCCCGGATGAAGAATTTAACGTAAGTTTTATTTGCAGTTGGATGTAAGTAGTTAGAAATTACATTATGCACAAAATAATGCCTGATGTAAGCTAATTTTTAAGTTCTCAAGTTTCACTCACCTTTATTTCAAAATATAGTAACCACTTTTCAGTATGCTTTGCATTTTCATTTTGCCAGATTTAAAGAGGCATTCCTGACTCGTGCAGTGTACCTCTTGTGAATTATCTTTTAGAAAATTGGTATAGGCTAGCAAACTTTAAAATAAAAAAATGAAACAACAAATATACACATATTGTTCTATCACATGTCCTAATAGTTAATGTCAATTGACTGACACTAACTAAAACACAGTCACACCATAACCAGTGATGTCAATGAGTTACCATTCGTACAGCTTTCTACTTATCTTTTTTTTTAAATTCCAGACCACAGTTAAACATAGAAATGGGATTTATTTTTGTCATATTTAAGCAAGATAAGAAATGAAAAGTTTTCTGATTATTGATTTTTTTTTTGCTGCCAGTGGACTAATTATTTGGCCACTAATTTATTTATTTTATGTTTAAACGCTTTTTTTTATATGGGGCATACGGAGAGTGTGTGACTTCAATGGGTAATGTACCAGTTTTTTTGGTGTAATTATTCATTTTTTCTCATATTTTATATGTTTTCTAGATATGTGATGGGGACAAAATGTGGCACATAATATGCTCAAGCTTTTTAAGTTAGTCGATAAGAGAACTTTATGAATGTTGATGACTGGGTTGCAGCATTTTTTTCTGTATTTTTTAAAAACAAATTATTTTGCTGTTTGAATCATAAAGTGAGAATGCTTTTTGTTTCATCATTTTAGAATAATTCCCTGGTATTTTGTTTTACCTGCTTTACAAATTCAAGCAGCATGCACATATAAAAAGCATGCCTAATAAAACCTCCATCTGTAAAGCTACCACCCACTTCAATCATGTGAAACTGAATGTCTCTGAATGTGAATTTACCTGACAAACCATTCCAGAGAGTGCAAATATATACAGAGGCAAATTTTAACTGATAATACTTTCGAGTCAGTACTTATTTATTTATTTTTTTAACAATCTCTTTATTGACTTTTCTTAAATGATATTTCCATTGAGTTTAATACCAAGAACAAACATATCAAAAAAAGAAAACAAATATAGTTAGATAACAACTACAATGAAATGTAATAGAGTGACAGGTTGGTGTTATCACATATGATTAGCAAAAATTTGAGAAAAATATTAATTCATTTAATAAACTATATACATATATACATATGTACTGCTTGCCAGTAAAACACAACCAATATGATGACATTGTGAGTGTACTTGGTATGTAGTGATTACAACTGGGGAAGTATAAGATTAAGCTTTATTATAACAACTAGCCCGACACTTTAGTGATTATAAAGAAAATGGTAGTGGGGGAAAGGTGGGGGGGTCAGAGTGTAGAGAAAAATACAGTTTTATTCTTTAATAATTAGAAATTGTTAGGAGTCAGTGCGTATTATCTCAAGAGATGATCCATTAGTGTGTTCCAAAATTCAAAAAAAGTTTGTTTCATTTTTGAGTATGCATTAAGAATCTGTGTGCTGTTATGTATCTAATAGCTATTTGTCTGAATCCATTCCAAGACAGTGAGTTCTGTCTTTCCAGTTCAGTGTAATATAATATTTTATAAGTGTGAACAGTGTAATTAGCATTCTTTCTTGTTATTTCTTTAGCTTCAGAGCGGGAACATGTAATAGGGCAAATTTCCAGGACAATGTAGACTTCTCATATCCCATTTTGCTTAATCTGATTTTAAGTGAACAGAGTTTGTATGTGCATTTACAGCTCCAGAATATATGAAGTAGGTCAGCATTCTGGCTATCCCAATGTGGACAATAAGGGGGTGAAGCAGGTTTTAATCTGTTTATTAGTGTTGGGTTAAGGTACGCATTATTTAGTATCATGAACTGTGTGTAGCATCAATACTTTTTTCTAGAGGCTCCTTTAGCTGTTTAAAACTTTCATTTAAAGGCTCACTGCTGCTTTTCAGCTGTGAGAAACATTTTTGCAGTTTGTTCTAAGTAGTGGGGATATTTGTAGCATTTCCATATTCAGGCTTGTATTTGGGCCTAGTGTTTGTGGAGGCTGTGTGTCTGAGCACATACTCAGGGACACCTTGGTTTAGCCAAAGCCATCAGGCATTTCAGTGAGAGAGAATTGTTTGAGGTCATTGGCTGACTGAGGTCACCTGGACTACAGCTTAGACTAAGCACCTCATTGGTTCTTTTGAGATTTCTTTCTTAAAAGCTGTCTCAGGTTTCAACTTTCATTTACCTAAGAACTTCAGTTGTGAGTGTTCTGCCATTTCACACTGAGCTTATTGAAGGAAGGACAGGGAGGAAACTTGGAGCTATAATATATAACATTAAGTATCCTGTTTTTTTGTTTATTTTGTTCTTTATTTCTTTGTTATTTATAGCACTTTGTGTACTGTGCATTTTTCTAGCTAGTTTCACTGTGTGTGAGGTATTAACTGAAAATTGTCCACTTTTATTAAGCATCCGTTGGGTTGTTTGTTTCTGATAACTTGTTGCAGTTAAACTCTTTTTTCAAGAGGCTCCTTTAGCTGTTTAAAATTTTCATTTAAAGGCTCACTGCTGCTTTTCAGCTGTGAGAAACATTTCTTGGTGGCTTTGCAGTTGCCCGCCCCTAGTGTAAATTTGATCTGGGACCCTCCTCCCAGTGTAGTGTCATTACCTCATTCTACCCAGTACAGGGAGAACATTTGAGAAGGCCAATCAGCTTAGTTTCTGCTACTCCTTTCTCTCTTTCCTTTCTCTCTTTCCACTAAAAAAAAAATGCATCTGCTTTTACTGTATTTGTGTTTCTTTCTACTTTATTTTGCCTTTGCATCATCTTAAAAGTACTCAGTTGTATTTATTACTGCTTGGTGTAACTCATTCTAAGCCTTTTAGTTTAAGCACTTAGGCTTCAGACCAGTTGTTTTACATTAAGAAGGTTTGTGGTCTGCACTGTAGTGGGAGAACAGGTAGTTTACATCCTTCTAAGTTGGGAACTGCTGACTGAGGGCTCAGTGTCTGTTATTCTAAAAGTGTATTAATTCTGGTTTAAGCACTTGGGCTTCAGGCCAGTTATTTTACATTAAGAGGGTTCGTGGTCTACACTCTTGTGGGAGGAGAGGCTGGAATCTGCCCTTCTGAGCTGGGCATTTCTGGTTAAAGGCTTATAGTGCCTGCATATTTGAACTGTTTCTTACTGAAATTGGTACACCTTGTTTGCTGTAGCATAGACTAGATCCAGGCCTGCTGAATCCAGCTTTGTTTGTATAACTTGAGCACTAATCCAGGCATTCTTTAAAGTATTCAATTGTATTTATTACTGTTTGGTAGTAACTTGATTAAAGTGTAGCTATCATTCTAAGTCTTTTGGATTAAGCACTTGGACGTCAGACCAGTTGTTTTACATTAGGAAGGTTTGTGGCCTGCACTGTGGTGGCAGGACAGGTAGCTTACATCCTTCTAAGTTGGGAACTGCTGATTGAGGGCTCAGTGTCTGTTATTCTAAAAGTGTATTAGTTCTGGTTTAAGCACTTGGGCTTCAGGCCAGTTATTTTACATTAAGAAGGTTTGTGGTATGCAGTCTTACTGAAGTAGGTACACCTTGTTTGCTGTAGCATAGACTAGATCCAGGCCTGCTGAATCTAGCTTTGTTTGTATGCTTGTTGTTTGTTTGCTTGTTTTTTCCCTGAAATGCTAATTCCACCTAAAACACAGCTTTTCAGCACTTCTGTGGATCCCTAGTGATATCTGCATTGCTTACTGTACTTATTTCCTTGTTTCACTTGAAAGAAAGTTACTGTTTGTCATTTTTCCATTTAAGTTACCTGTAACACATTGCATTTAAGTTACCTGGCACTTGCTCACTAAGTCAGCACTAAAAATTAAAAGCACTACACCCTCACAAACTCCCCTTGAGTACCTTGTTCCCCATTGGCCCCTTTTTTCAATTATAAAGGAATTTCCAATACTATTCTAGCATGTCCAAAGGTCAGTTGTCAATCTCCTCTCTGGTCCAGCTGGTGAATCTGGGAATCTTGAGGCAATGTTACAACTGCCTCATGTACACAGGCAACCCTCTCCTCCTCCTCCCAACAAATTCCAAGAAATGTGAGAGATGCAACCATATAGCCAAACTGGAGGCTAAGCTCTCTCAACTCAGTACTGGTGTAACCAGTCAGGAGGAGAAGGAAACCACACTCACTACAATTCCAGTCTCACATAGACCTACCATGACAGCAAACCAAACACATAAACACACAAAAACATACTTGGAGGCTCTAAATAAAAATCTGCCTAATCAGCAGAGACCACCAAAGCAGACACCCAAGCAACCGCTACCCCAAAACAAAACACATGCAACACATAGCTCACAAAGCCAGTGTGCTGAACAGTCACAGCGCTTAAGGCTAAACAACACACCTGATACACTTGTAATAGGTGACTCTATCATCAGGCACACTGATGTCCCTCTCACTAGGCTGAACAAGGAGAAGGATACGGTGAGCTGTCTGTCGGGTGCTAGGATCCGCCACATAACATACTCACTCAGGTCACTCCAAGGCAAGTACCAATATGACTCAGTCATTGTCCATGCTGGTGTGAATGACCGGAGACATACCTCCCTGGACTACATGAAAAGAGACATAGAGGAGCTCTCTGAGCATGTAGCCCAGGCCGGTATGACCCTGACCTTGAGTAGCATCTTACCCTCACCAAGAATGATGCCACAATATGAAGACAAGATGACCAATTTCAACAATTAGCTTAACTATTGGTGTCATTCAAAGGGGAAACAATGCTTGTCAACCTGGGATGACATGCTCGACAAGCCACGATGCTTCGCTAGGGACGGCTTGCACCTGTCACCCCTGGGCTTTCGGATATTAGCAAAGGCTCTTGCTACCCCCATAGTGCCTTTTTTAGGCAAGGCTCAAAAGACAAACCCACCTCCATAGGTATCACAATGGGTAAGAAACTAAGAGTAATGCTACTCAACACCAGAAGTCTAAGCTTCAAGATGCATGCACTTGAAACTCTCCTTAGCATGGAGAACATCGATATCTGTGCAGTAACAGAAACCTGGTTCAAGGTTCCTGAGAGCACCCCAGCACTACCAGGTTATACCTCATACCATGCTTTTTGGCCCCAAAACTTGGACCGAACCACAAAAGGAGGGGGAGTATCAATATTCATCAAAGATTCCCACACCTCCAGGTTGGTGGCACAGCACGAAGCATCAGAGACTATCCATGTGCAACTAACAGTGGGTAAAACTGCCTTCCAGTTTATAGCCTGCTACAGACCACCCTCCCAAACCCAGGAACCCCACTCGGCTTTCTTGAGAACATTGGAAAATATGAAGGTCTCTCCAAACACCATTATATTGGCCGATTTCAACTACCCAAACATAGACTGGGAGCATTACTCTAGCTCCAACACCCTAGCCCAAAGGTTCCTAGAATTTATAAACTCAAATGCTATGGAACAACTTGTTACCACTCCCACAAGAGGGGAAAACATACTGGACCTGATCATCACCAACATGGGGACTCTATGCTCCAGACCAGAAGTGTATCCCTCACTGGTAAGATCAGACCATAAACTAATCTCACTGGATATTCACATCCCAACCCCACTCCCTGCCCAGAAAACCACAGTGAAAAACTTCTCTAAAGCATATTTCACAGTCCTCAAAACTGAGGTGGAATCCTTCAAAGCCCCTGGGCCAGTGGAAAATATGGACCAGACCACAGAATCCTTTATAAATGCATTCTATGAACACCTTCAGGAATGCATGGATCATGCAATCCCAAATAAAACCAAGACCCAATCCTCCAAAGGCAGATGTCCTGTCTGGTGGACCCCAGCCATAAACAAACTATACAATAGAAGGAGGAAGCTACTACATGATAGAGCAAAATCCCAAAAAGGGAAGGCATCTCTGATCAGTATTAGCAAAAAACTACGTGCACTCATAAAATCGTCTAAGGCCAGCTTCGAGAGAAAAATTGCACAGGACACTAAGGATAATCACAAGGCTTTCTTTAGTTATGTTAGGAACCTGGGTGGGAATTCCCAGATATGCTCAGAATTAGTCCAAAATGACAAAAAATACACCGAACCCACAGACATTGCCAACATCCTAGCTGACAGGTTCAGCGCAAACATCCCCCCCCTCCCCACCAAAAGGGCGAATATCTATACCAGCAGCGTGCTGCCCCCCTGACATCTCAGATGCTCAGGTAAGAGCCACCCTCTCCAAAGCAAAAAACACAACATCAATGGGACCAGACGGTGTCCTGGGCTGTGTCCTACATGAACTCCAAGAAGAGCTAAACCCAAACATAAAACTACTGTTCAACCTCAGCCTTACTACAGGATATGTACCCAAAGAGTGGAGTACAGCAACAGTGGTCCCTCTCCACAAAGGTGGTGCCTCAATGGATCCTGGAAACTATAGCCCCATAAGCCTGACTAGCTTTGTCTGCAAAGCTATGGAAAGGATCATCATGGACCTCATAAATAAAGATATTGGGGACCTACAGACACTGGATCCTACTCAGTTCGGCTTTGTTAAGGGCAGATCCTGCCTCTTAAACCTGGTCGATTTCTTTGAAACAGTCACCAAGGCCATTGATGAGGGGAAGGTGGTCCACACAGCCTACCTGGACCTCACAAAAGCCTTCGATACAATACCCCACTCGGGCATTATAGATAAGCTCACCAGCTTAAATATAAACCCCTATGTCACTAGATGGGTTGCAAACTGGCTCAAGGACAGAATCCACATGGTTAGAATTGCTGGAGCCATGTCAGACTCCAAACCAGTTACAAGTGGCATCCCACAAGGCTCAGTCCTGGGACCACCCTTGTTCGGTATATATTTCTAGGAGGTACAGGCAAACATGGAAGGACTGTGGCTGACCAAGTTCACAGATGACTGCAAACTGGGCACCATAATCGACTCTCCAGCTGACACAAGCATCCTCCAAAAGGGCCTCATAGAAACAGACAACTGGTGCCAGAGCCATGGCTTCAAGCTAAACACCAAAAAGTGTATAGTCATCCCCTTTGGCAAAAACAAAGTGCCCACAAATTACCACATAGGTGGTAATCCATTAAGTACAGAAGAAGTAATTAGGGACCTGGGGACCCAAGTTGATAGCAATCTCTCATTTGACAACCACATGGCCAAAGTGGTTAGAAAAACATTTTATATAGCCCACCTAATCATGAAGGGATTCACATCCAGATCAGGGGAGGTCATCGTGCCTCTTTACTCATCCCTCATCAGGCCCATAATTGAGTACAATGCCCCTTTTGGGATGTACCTTACCAGACACCTGCAGCAACTGGAAAGACCCCAAAAGTACCTCACCAAGAGGATCAATGGGCTGAAACAGATGCCATATGCTGCCCGGTTAAAGAAACTCCAGCTCTACACAGTGGCATACCACCTGCTCAGAGGCGATCTGTGCCTGATGTATAAAGCCATGTCCAACCCTTAATTAATGGACATGCTGCACCTCAGAAAATCCAAATCCCATCGAGCTACGCGCTTGAGAGACTTGAACCTCACCACTGAAATAAATAGGGCATGCTGGAGGGACAGATTCATAACCCAGAGGCTCCCGTCACTCTGGAATAAAATCCCAGTCCAGGTTAGGCAGAGTCCCTCATTGAATCTCTTCAAGAGGAATTTAGATGAGTTGATGGGAGATCGTAGGTTTACCCCGGGTATCACTTCTGTGTCACTGTTAGACAGAGGCAAAGTATACTAACCTCGAAAAAGGGCATAGCAAAATTAATTTAAAACAAACTCTGGCTAGGCTTATAAATGCCCTAAGGCAGATAACCTAGTATGAACCTATGAACCTATGAACTTATTTTTTGATGTCTTAGCTATGGGTTTTGAGAACCTGCAGGCTGAGAGATATGTTGCCAATAAGCAGTTTTATTGTTCAAAAATAAGGTTAGACTAACTTTGCATGTTAAAAAAGGATTAGTTTAGGCAGCAACTGTGTCTGTTAAAATGAAACAGTTTAGTCTTTCATCCATGCTAGCATTACCATTCTTTTCAGGTGCAAAGAAAACAGTTTTGATGCTAACAAATCTCAAATGCAATGTTTTTACCAACAGTCACAGGTAAAATGAATCAGTCTCTGTTAGCGTAACTTTCATTAACACTTAAAGCTACTTCAAGTAAACGTTTGTCTTAGAGATGACTACTCTGGCCATAGTTCATCTGTCTTTCCACACTTAGTTCACAGACTTACCTGGATTCTCACTTCAACAGCTTCAACACTTCAATCATGTTGCTCCTATCTGTGTTTTACATTTAAGATCATGCTGAGTTTGTTTCTTGATTCAAAAGATTTACAGATAATCTTCACTTGTTTTTTATGACTACGATGGTGATTGAACTAGTAACTGTTTTAGTTATACAGCTACTCATTTTGTGATTCTGGCTAAATGTTTAGGTTTTAGTTTGCTGATATGTTTATATTTTAGCCATATGTTCTCAAAAATGCAGAGGTCAGTAATATTTCTCAACTCACTGCTAGTATTGTATGCACAATTACTTTTACAAAATTACTTTTACACACAATTACTTGGGACATTGATGATAGTAGATATTAAACTTAAATGCAGTTCCAGAAAGGGAAATGAAGTAAACTCTACATATTGTAGAATAAAAGAAGTTAAACACATTGACTTATGAAGCTCATTTAGTGCTCTCATGCATAATCAAAAATAAAATCTGTTCATTTCAAAACAATAATAAAAGTATAATATCTGTGAGTCTTGTATTGTTAGTCAAAACATTTTTGTATCTTTGACCAAAGGATAGGGTTAAAGTTAGAATTAGCACTAATTAGTAAAGAGGGCAGAGGGGCTCCACCCCCTGTACTACCTTAGTAATGGGAGCTAACTCTAACCCTAAAGCTGCCCCTTCCCCAAACTAATGCTACACCTTAACATCATTAAAACATTCCTGTAATACTGCCACTACACAAGGCAGACTCAGACACTCAATTCACAGACACAAGCAGCATTTCATATGTACCATAACCTAACCCTTACCCTTACCCTAAAATACATAAACTCGCACACAACACACAACACCCATCCTTCACTCATCCCCAGCCCTAACCCTAACTCACACATACACACACACACACACACACACACACACACACACACACACACACACACACACACACACACACACACACACACACACACACACACACACACACATACACACACACACACACACACACGCGCGCGCGTGCATGTGCACTCTCACCTCCCAACCTTACCTGCATCGACATTCCACACCGTACGGCCATCCATACCATTGATGTTAAATCACACCCCTGCATTTGTTGAACAAATGTACATAGAGTCAAATGCAGAGGAACTATATATATATATATATATATATATTTATTTTTTAGTGTGTGTGTTAACAGGTGTTCAGGTACACATCTGTGAGTGTTCCTTTCTGACTGTGTTGTGTTGGAAGTGGACCTTTAGGAGTATGAGACAGGACTGATTCCTTAAAAGTACAGTGGAATCCAGACTGACAGTAAACATCTTTTGATGTATTGCAACTCCAGTTTTGTAGGCAGGTGTGGTATACAGACTGTCTGTCCTTGAATTCTGTAAGACATTTTTTTAAGTACTGCAGCTCATCTATGTATAAGCTGTGCACAGACTACCTGCTTGGCATGTGATTTCTTATCTCGCCTACTAGTGTAGTATTAAGAATTATGTGAATCTTATATTGGACTTTCCCCTGCAATTCTCACTACACATGCTAGTACAGTACAAACATTATCTTTCAATCTTATCCAGTGTCTGTTTATACAGAACCACATATCTGGCCCTAAGAGAGTAGACCATGAGAGACTCATGTGCTCTTTTGATTTTGTGTATCACAAGTAAAAGGAAATTAGACTGTCAAAGGTGAATTTTATGTAACTGATGCTGCAGAAAACAAATCTTGTAGTCAGGTTCAGATACATGCTCAATAAGGACCAAGTCCTTGCTATAACAGTGAACACCTGGGATCAATTAGCAGCTTGGGTACTCGAGGATCTAGCTGGTGATGGTGGGTATTAGTGATCAATTCTCGCTTTCCCATGGTGAGCATGAAGCATCCTTCTTGTTTTCCTAACTAATTTATCCAGCACGTTTTGAGGCCAGTGAGTCACTCCAAAAGTTAGCACAGGAAGAACAAATTGGTTTATAGCTTGTTCCTAGATGTCAATGCTGTTTTCAGGATTAATTTAAGTCTTCTAAAGTGCTCCTTACTAAGTTTTATGTGCATTTGTTCATGTTTTATTGTTAATCCTTCATCAATTTCCAAATATTTATATACTTCCTCTTGCTCAAGTTCTTTTATATCACATTCCTGTCCCAAACTGGTGTTGTCTTGGTGCTGCAGTTTTCCTGCTTTAAATGTTGCTTTTGCACATTTATTAAGACCATGTGACATTCTTATGTCATCTGAAAAAGTTTTGACAACTTGCAGTGGTGCTTTCAGTTCCTCATCTGATGAGCTATACAGTTTCAAATCATTGACAAAGAGAAGATAAGAAGTCTTTGCACTTTGTTGTTTTCTAGGAGCCAAATTATAGCCATGACCCAAGCTGTTAAGTAGACACCTTAATGTATTAAGGGCAAGGTAGAATAGCAGCGGTGACAGAGAGTCATCCTGGAATATCCCCCTTTGGATTTTTATCCCTGGGATAATAAGTTGTCCTTTATCATGGTTTAATTGCAAAGTGGTTTGCCACTGTTTCATGGTCTGTTTAATGTAGTCAAGCAGTGTAGTGTGTATTTTATTCAGTTTTAAGCACCCTTTTATCTATGAATATGGGATACTATCAAATGTTTTTCTAGTCAGTCCAAGACATACTTAAATTCTTCCCCTTTTTATAGTTCTCCACTATGACTTTATTTAAAAACAAATGATCCTTTGTTCCATATGACTTTCTTTTATTGCCCTTTTGTTCTATTGCCATAATTGCGTTTTCTTCTAAATGACTATAAACTCTGTCAGCATCAATTCCAGTGTATAGTGTATAAGTCTTCAAAAGACAAGTTGCTGGTCTATAATTTTAGGGTAGCTTGCAGATTCACTCTTAAGTAGGAGCATTGTTTTTCCTGTTGTTAGCCAGGATGGTGTCTGTTCAGGGTTTGCATATAAACAATTCTTACTCATGACCAACTCTTTGTGCAAAGATGTTAATACTTTTAACCAGATGTTGAGTACTACATCTGGGCCTGGGGGTTTCCAGTTAGAGACTTTTCTTAGCTTTGTTTCAATCTCTCTAGTTGTTACTTCATCCCATTCATATCCTGTAACTTTAAACTTCTTATTCTTTCTTTTACTTCTTCTATCCATTTAGCACATTTGTTATGTTCCAAAGGATCTTCATAGATTCTTCTCCAAAATGTATCTATTTCTTCTTTTGTTTGGTGAGCTTTAAATTCCTTTTACCTTATTTTCCAATTCTCTATAAAACTTTTTTGGGTCATCAATAAATTGCTTATTTTGTACTTTTCTTTTATATTTGTCTACGTATCTTCTAAGTTTTTCTGCATATGCTGAAATTTTTAGTTTATTACTTGCGATAGTGCATGATAGATCCTGATCTGCTCTAATATTGTGCATTGCTTTTATCACATCTATCTTTCTGAGTATTTTTATTGATCTGTTCCCTCTTTTCTACTCTTCTCATAATGACACTTCTTGTCTTAGTTGCTTTATGGTTTTCTCCAGCCTTCCCCAGGTGTGTGTGTGTGTGTGTGTGTGTGTGTGTGTGTGTGTGTGTGTGTGTGTGTGTGTGTGTGCAAATCAAAATCTCAAAGAGTGTGTGTGTCAGCTACTTGGGCAGGGACATGAAGCATGGGTTGGACAGAGAGAGTGTTGGATGACTTGGCTTGGAACCCTGGCTAAGGATTCAACTCTATAGCTGTGCCAGGGGGTAGGTGGGGAGTCTTATTGGGGAATCTGGAGAAAGAGAGAGAGAACCAACCCTGGACTGACTGTGTTTCCTGTGTGCTCTTAAGGGAAGTTGCACTTGATGCAGAGAGCTGCATCTGGAAATAGTTTGTGTGTACCTGTTATCCTCACAGTGAATGTCTCTCCACAGGTGCCAGTGGTGAGGATTGAGGGTCCTTGATTACCGGCCCAGAGGTGGGATATTCATGTCACATATGGTTGGCAATGGTGGGTCACCACAGTATAGGACTGAGATATGAAAACAGTAATACTTAGCAGAGACTTGCACTATAACTATGGATTTAATGTGCCTGAATGTACAGATATTTAAACAGACAGAATTTATAGTCCCTTCCTTTCTAGACACACATGGTGGGCTTCTGATGAAGGTAGGTAGGCAACATATATAGAAAATCTCTTACAAACCATCAACAATAACTCAGCTTGAAGGAATTAATTTACTTTTACCACTGCCCAACTTTAGCTAAAGCACTCAATATATTTTGCCCCCTTTAGCACTGCTCCCACTCCAGCAAGGGTAAATTAGACACTTTGACTAGCATAGAGGAATTTCTATATATTTCCTGTGCGATAGCCAAAGCAATAGAGTCCAAATATCTAATTTACAGTTGGCATTAAATTTGCATGTAGAATTAAATATTGCTAAATATTTACAAAAAAAATGCCTGTAGCTTAAGTACACAATATGGTCAAAACATAAAAATGAACACAGACACAAAAAATGAAATAAAATGGAATACTATATACATTCTGATTTTCATATTGTCATAGCAGACATAATTTAAAAATATATGCTCAATTCAAGATTGCAAGTCTCGAATTTCAGATTTATCTTTCAATATCATACTCATATCTTGTAACCTAGTTTATATTCAATCAACTTATTTTTGTTTAGTATTTCTCATGCCGCTTGTACTATTTGTGGATTATACTGGGTGGGGTTCAGTAATCCTCCGAGTATGACTAACCAAGTCTTACTCGTAGACAGCCGTTTAAGACTATGTCGTCAGCGCATCATGCATATGCATGAGGGCGCTGACTCAACTGGAAGGCTTACATGGGGCCTGTAAGACTGCAGGGGGCATGTCGGACTGCTAAGCAGTCCAAACATCCACGCCCCTGCAACCATATAAAGTGAAAATGACAAATGCAATGAGCGAGTCCGCTGAAATGTACACATAGCAAACAGTACACATCCTCACATACTAAACCCCTTTGTAAATGTAAAATGTAAACTAATTTTTTTTTTATAATTCCCGATATAGCTGCCCGTATTTGCACGTGTTTGTGCGGGTGTGCCCATTGCTTAGCTGCAGTTAGCAATGTCGACATCGAAGAGCAAAATAACAAATGTTTATGCAAATCAAGCCAAATAGCAATAGGATAGTGGTAGAGCGTTCACACAAATAGGAGGCATTCCCGGTTCTAGTCCAACCACTCCCCTGTCTATTTTATGTTTTAAATTAGTATATAAAATAATTCCTGACATATATGAATGAAATTTTAGTAAAAAGCATTGAAATGGCCTATGTATTAGTGAACAATATGTATAATAAAGATAAGAAGGTGAGCAGCATTAAGGATATTGACATATAATTGCCCATAGCTAAGCAGCATTTTACCTAGCGCAATAAAATTGCCCATAGTTAAGCAAGGTTTTACCTAGTGCAATATAATTGCCCATAGCTAAGCAGGGTTTTACTTAGCACAATATTATTTCCCATAGCTAAGCAGAACTTTACCTAGTGCAATAGGTTTGCGTGGAGCTGTGCACCGCGCTAACCAGTGCAACATCGGGCAACGTGGAGCAATGTAGTGCAAAGTGGCCTAAACACAGCCACACCCTCTAGCCTGTCTGGACAGTAGTAAAATAAAAAACAATGACAAGGTTCGAACCCGGGACACTGTGCACCATAATCAAAGTACTGAACCACTAAGCCATGACAGCTTGCATAAACATGCACTGTTAACATACATATACTTATAAATGGAAGATTAACCATTGCTAAACAGGTCTGCTGTCAGCCGAGAATTTTCAAAAATGGCCAATCACAAATAAGTGCGGGAAATGCGGCATATTTAAGCTCCATAGGTGGGAATACTCGCCATAACTGATTGTAGCTCCCATCTGCAGTCAGAATGGCTGGTGCTGGAGAGGGTACTCACTTTTGAGCGCAACGCTGGGGCATCGAAAAGTCAAAATACATGGTTTGGCTCCTTGTCCACCATCATGAGTCAAGACTCCTGCAGGGCCAGTTCCAAGGGATGGAGTACAAAGCAGAGGATTGGAACCAGTTAGCTCATGATCTCACCAGTGCCACAGGCATCCATCGGACTGGTGAGCAAGTCCATCACCACCATGCAGACCTGAAGAGACGGAAGCAGGACCTACTGAACTGATGGATACAGGAGGCCTGTGACATGCAAGATGCCACACTACTGAGTAGTTAGCCATGGAATGAAGTATGTAAGACATGCTAATGTAGTCTATATAATGGATAGGTATGTCGCAATATCTCTTCATTTACTTCACAGCTGCAGGTGTCCATGCTACGAATCAGCAAGCCTATGCAAATAGGCTGCTAAGACTGCGCCACCAGGCAGGTTAGTAATTATTTTGCATGTATTGTTATATAAAATAAGTGAGAGAGCCTGAAAAAAAGTGTTGTAGCCCAATAATAAAGCCATAAAATGCCCTGAATAATTTCTCTGCTTGTACTGTTATATAAAATAAGTCAGAGAGCCAGAAAAAGAGTGTTGTAACCCATTAATAAAGGTAAAATAAGTCCAGAATAATATCTCTGCATGTACTGTTATATAAAATAAGTGAGCGAGCCTGAAAAAGAGTGTTGCAACCTATTAATAAAGGTATAATACGTCTTGAATAAGTCTGGCACACGAGTAGCTTGTTAATGTATTCCCCAGAAAATTGAGTGTGCTACTTGAAATGTAGGGTTCTGTAGAAATATAACTGAAAATGTCACATGAACACATCCAGATATGTAGATATATAAATATAAATAAAATATATAACTATGTAGCAGTAACATCTGCATCTTGGACAGTTGGTATGTCAGATATAGGTCAGGTATAAAATGAACTAGCCAAACCCATCACACAACCTAATGCACGTTGCCTAGTGTAATAATACATGTAGGGGATATACACCTGCAATCAATAGGAATGTAATGTAAACTATAAGTACTTATAAGATGTTAGTGGAGGTATCTTTTTACTCCCTACTGTATGTGCATAAACAATGCAATTCCACACTTCAATGGGTATGTGTGATCTCAAAACATTTGTTGGGGCATACGTCCTATTGCTCTATAAATATCTGCATTTACTTTGATGCATGTGCCCTGTTCAAACACCACAATCTTGGTGGCTTGTTGCCACCAATCATCCTTGCATGCTGTTGGAATGTCCACTGTCATTCAATATATGCATGTGTTATGCTTGCTGTTCAACTGTTGGAACCATGGTGTGTTGGGTTAATGGGAATATTACTGCATGCTGTTACAACTAATTTGGATTGCTCTTGTCTATATTGTAATTAAACACACCTAAACAAAGAACGTATGGGAAGGCCAGTCCCAATGGACCAAACTGTTCCTCCTCAGCTGGTGATTGCACCTGGCACCAGCAGGTCCAGTGCCCAGCCCAGGCTCCCCTCCTCCATTGGTCCTGTGCCACCTTTGGGTGGAAGCACTGCAGGGGATGGGGCTCATTCCCCCATGCATGCGTGGGTGGAGAAGGGCCACCTGTCACCCTCCAAAGGGTCCAGGCTGTAGTGCATAGGGAGATCCAGCGTTCAGTCACTCATCCCCTACACCAGCTCGAGGCAAGAGTGGTGCGACTCATGGGTGAGCCTGCCCCTCCTACGCAACCCCCAGCACAGCCACCCTTGGGGCTGTGAAGGTGCAGTGGTGACTGCCCATGGGTGGGGATCTCAGTTCCACTGTTACCATCTGTGGGCTCATGGGCTTGCGATTTCCAAACATCCATCCCTGTCAATTGTGTTCACCCACTCCATGTATCATATTCCACCCCTGTATGCATCTTGTTTGCCTTGACTGTTTACCTCCCCAACCTACCTCCTCAAATATACTTACTTCCTCTACCTCACATTCCACTCTCACCTGAAAAAAAAGGGCAATCTGTTCCCACAAAAAAATTATGCCCCATACATACTGCCCATTTCGCGCACATATCGGCTTGACATGTAAACTGATAATTATAATTGGCAGTACAACATACTTTGTTGTCCTCATCCCTCTCTCAGGGGTGGAAGGTTTCAAATCTCACTCCACATATCTAACATATGCACAGCTGTTGCTAGTAAAGAAATGGGTAGCTATGGACCTTCCCTACACCCGTCCTGCACATCCCAAACTGGTTTCCCTACTGTCTTTCCCTCTTTGTGCCCCTTTTTTCACCACTTTCCTCCTCATTTTCTTTTCTTTCGAAGAAATTAGCACGGGGGTTAGTGGGAGTAAGCACTTTTAAGCAGTAGTTAGCAGGTTTGAGTGAGTGTGCGCATGTGTGCACTTAGCTAAGTATTGCTAAGCCTCGCGCAAACCCACGCAAACCCACTGTCAACTGCTTAAAAGTGCCTTAGTCACTATGCATGGCAGGGCCCTTGTTCTGCTGAGCAGCAATATAAAACACCTCTATCAGTCTCGAACCCCGGACCTTGGACACACTACACTGCATGAAGTACCACTAAGCCACAGCAGACATACAACAAGTTGGTGCTGTAATAAATATATCATGCATTACAATGTGTAAATGTAAAGGGAAAATAGGAATGCCATAACACAAATCTTGTTCTGTGGATCTTTACCAGCAGTTGTTGTGGAATTGCATGACATTACTGTGAAAAGAGAACCAGACATTCTAGCAGGAAATAAAGTTACAGTAGCACTTTACAAACCCCACACAGTATCAGAGCAGGATAAACACTGGCATATTTGAATAGGGCAGAGGCCATACTTCCCAACTGTGACTGCTTTTCAGGGATGTCCCTGATTCATAAAGAAATGTTAGCTGTGTCCCTCAGAATCCCTCTGAAAAGTACTGACATTAGGCCGAAAAGTGGGGAATTACACTTAATGAATAATGTCAATAAGTAAGAGTACACCCTGCTTGCATGTCAGAAAAGGTGTATTAATACATATGCTCTGATTCTCTCACAGTCTCAACTTAATGTCTGTAATATATTACTGTCTGTAATATCTCACTTATATGTACCTTTCCCTGAGGCTGTTCAAACATATACCTGAGTGTATCAGAGGCCTGGCAGAGGCAGAAACACACAGGCATTTCAGCTTTTCTACTGTTACACACTCTGCAAATAGCTTTTGAATTAGTCCCACAAGCATACCCTTATGTAGGAGTACAACACAGAAATATCAAAAGATGTAGCCATGTACAGGTAGCAACCAACTTTGACAATGCCATTGCTCCAGTGCAGAAAAGACCGGTGTGGTGCACAGACAAAGAATAATAGGCTAACCTCTGGCTACCATCTGGATATGTCCACAGGTGGGAGCTACGCAGACAGACTACTTGCTTTGTTAGACTAAAAGGTACACAGCAACCCTGTATGTTCAGAAAGATAAACATCACACAATATTATATAATGCTCTCTGTACTTCTGCACCCCTACCCAAAAGAACAATATACCGTGTATTCAGGCTCTACCAAGGATGTAGGTAGGCATACTCAGTACTGAAATTTGTCCAGTTGTCTTGAGCAGCCTGTGCTAATGTCAAGACATATAAACAACAAACTGTTCAGAAGTGAGTTAATTAATATTTACAGTGTAGTAGTTCACAAACAGTTAATGAGCCAGAAGAATACATTGCAATAACTACTTTTGTATGGCAGTTAATTGTTTAATTAGAAAAGAAAGTGCATACTCCCATGTATCTTGTGTAAGCATTTGGAGTGGTGAGTAAAATTCTACACTGACAAGTGTGTACTAGAAGCAGCAACATTCAGGTTTGAGTACAACATGCAAATCACTGGCTACAACCCTAGCTTCAGATATAAGAAGTATACCAACCTTCTGACTGACACAACGGTGTCCACAGCAAACAAGCACGGGCCCCACTTTGGAAAGCTGAAAGGGCTACGCCTAACTAACTTAGCATTTTATAGCAGTGGGCTGCTATGACAGTGAGTACTGCAATTACCACACAGCAGTCTGCATGCAATTAGTAAATGGTGGGCAACAATTGGAGCAGAGGCCATCACATGCACATGTGCAGATACCTAGAAAAGCAGGCTGTACTTGCTGTCCACACATGCAATAATCTCATTGCAGCAAGAGAGAGAGAGAGAGAGAGAGAGAGAGAGACAGAGACAGAGACAAAGGCAGAGACACAGATACAGACACAGACAAAGAGACAGAAACAGAGAGACACAGAAAAATAAAGAACAACAGCAACAGACAGAGAAAACACAAATAAAAAAAAAATTTAAAACAAAAAATTATTTCCTTTAAAAACAGACGGAACAGAGAAATACAAAGGAAAGGTATGTAACACATATGTATTTGCTGGCATGTAGTAGATGTTTTTGAAGAGTACTCTACATACTGTGAATCATCCATATGTGGCAGCAGTACGTATCTACATGTATCTCTACATGTGCATAGGGCAAGGGACATACTGCAACTGTTTGTGAAGGGTGTATCTATATATATATATATATATATATATATATATATATATATATATATATATATATATATATATATATATATATATATATATATATTTATATATATATATACGTTGTTGAAGGTTGTTATGTGCATATTTCTATGTAGGTTGTAGTGTGTGGCAAAGAAAACAGCATGCAGTGCTGGTAAATGACATGTGGTGGTTAAACGCTGTGGGTATGCTCTGTCAGTTTTGCAGTGTTGCAGCCAGTGAGGCCTGCTAAAGCTACATGCGCTGAGGACACCTTTAATGCAGTCTGCACAACACTGTGCAATATTATTACATAACTGTATATCTCACAACTGTCGCATAATTGATATTCCCACCATGAATAGTGGAATATATATGTGCCTATATGTACATCTATATGTACAGCAATGGATGTTTATATGTATTTGTGTATGTATGTGTATATATATATATATATATATATATATATATATATATATAGAGAGAGAGAGAGAGAGAGAGGGAGAGAGACATGAGGCATACTTACTGCGACAGGTGCCTGGCGACCAAGGTATGGACTGAAGCTCACTGTTGACACTGCAGTGCCATCCCTTCTTGCCAGAACACTGTACCCATTAACTACCACATAGGTGGTAGTCTACCTAACACCGAAGGAGTGATAAGGGAACATAGGTCACAGGTGGACAGTAGCCTCCCCTTTGATAATCACAGTGCCACACTAGTCATGTACTCTGTCTACGTGGTACACGTCATCACAAAAGGTGTGTCATCTAGGGAAATATAGGCCAGTGTTCCCCTCTACTCATCACACTTAAAACCCATTAGAGAGTACAATGCCCCATGTAGTATGTACCACACATGACAACTACAGCAACTGGAAAGGCCACAGACATACCTCACAAAGAGTAATACTGGCCTCAAACAGATGCCCTATGCAGACCAACTCACAAAACCACAGCTAGACTTTGTTGCATACTGCCTACCCAGAGGTAACCTCTGCCTAACATACAGAGCTATGTCACACCCATAGCTGTTGGACATCCTTCATGTAAACATATTACAATCCCTCCAAGATACATGATCTAGGGCTCTAATCCTTGTTAGCTCACTAAACAGCAAATGCTGGAGGGATAGAGTCCTAACTCAGAGACATGCCATACTCTGGAACAAACCACCTATCAATAGGAAACAAAGATCCTCATTAGCAGTTGTCATAAATACTCCTGATGATTGTTTGGGAGATAGGAAATACACTCCAGGAATTACCTCTGTGGCTCTGGTTGACAGGGGCAAGTGAAATTAAATTACGTGTGTGTCAAAGGCCAGGGTAGCGTATGGCTAGGCTGTTGTAGACCCCAGGGCAAATAGCATATTACCTACCCATGACACGATGCACACACACATGTACTTAGTGCAATAATTGCTATGTGAGGTTGACTGAGTGTGATGGTGAATGTGTTGGTGAATGTGTGCAAGGTCTGTAAAGGTGTGATAGCTTAGTGTGAAATTGTTTCTGTCATGGTAGTTTGTATCCTAGCTGTGATCCCAGCAAAAGATGTGTATGCTATTGCTAGGCAGAAAAGTAGTATGGCATACGGTGTGATGTAGTCCCTTGTTGTTGACTGTGGTGTCGCATTGTAGGCTAAAGCAATACATGTATGCTTAGTGAGTGGTACTGCTGGTGAATCCAACTCCCATATGAACTGTAGTACTACCTGAAGCTGTCGGCCTAAACAGTACAGTATGTTGTATGTTCACATTGCTTGGAAACACTGTTTTGTGTGTTCCCTGTAGTCCTCACAGATTACATACCTCAGGCATAAGGTTTTGTAAGTAGTGACACACAGTACTGTATGGTACACAGGTAAAGCTCATCTGGGTTGGCATACATTCGTGTGTTGCATGTATGTCTGATGTGTTTGTAATTATGCCTGTACTATGCCCTCAATCATATCTGTGTTACAGGGTATACATGTGTATCTAGCAACATGTATATTCTAGTACAGCAGTATGCCACCTATATTAACAACTGTGCACATATGTTAGGCAGGGGTTTGGCATCAAAGACTACTGTGGTATACTGGTAATACTGTAACTGTACTTTACATTCATTGCAATGGATGACATCTTTCTTTATGCATTAGCCTGATATATACCTCCTATGGTTAGGTAGTGCATTGTGTCACATACAGTGTGCCATGTACTGGTGTATAGTCTTACATACTGGCTTCTCTTTGCTGCTGCTGTGCAGAACATGGTTTGATATATAGAGCGTGGCAGGCACTGTCAGCCAGTTGTGGTCTGAGCACTAATATGTGATATTGAACATGTGTATCCTCTGACAACCAATCGGATGTGAAATATGGCAGGTAATTGATATCTGTACTTTAGCATGTTAAGTGTGCCACATGACTTGCTCACACATCTTGTTTAATTGTCTTCCAGGGGTATGTCCCACCAAAGAAACCCATGTTATACAGCTGCAGAGGAAGCCGAAATACACAACAGCCTGGTGCAGCACTGCACCCTACTGTTCTCTAGAACCAGCCAGGACCAGCATGAGCAGACTGCACTATGGCAAGATCTCGTTCATTGGGTAAATGACATAGGCATGCATAACCGGACATATGCGCAGGTATGCCATCACTGCAGTGATTTAATTAGACATGTCCGGTGGCATGTGGCTGATATCCGTCGACAACAGCTTGCCACAGGTGGTGGGGTTGCCCTTCACCCCCCCCTCACCAGTGTGGAGGAGCTGCTCCTAAGTGTGGTGGCTCTTGGCCAACCACAGGAAGAGTAACTTACATGTGTCATCATGGAGGCCGGAGCCACCCAGCATGTTGACATGGAGTGTGCAGGTAACATGACCTATCTGTAGACTACTGTTACCTGTATTGGTAGATTATGCATATGTGACATGTGTACTGTGTGTTTAGCAGTTGTGCCGCATAGTGTTGTGCAATACTGATATTTGGAATATAATCTGCACGTCTGTGACTGTCGACTGTTATACTACTGTAGTTTAGCAAACTCACAGTACCAATGGCACAGTTGTGGCCACTGACAAACTGTCTCATATTCTTGTAGATCCCTCTGGTGTGACAGCAAGGCAGCCGGTCAATGCTGGTGATTGTGTTATAATTTTAATATTGCTAATGAAATGTGCATGTCATAGGTGAGGTGTAGGCCATGTACATGTAACGCACCTAAGCATAATGCATGCTGTGCATGTTTGCTGTGAGACTATACACATCTCAGTAATGACAGTAGCTGCCTCAATCACATGCAATACACAGAGCATCACACACAATTGTGGCAACACTGTACTGGACATTGGATAGGCATAGCTGATACACATGTACACAACATACACAACTTTGTCCTATGCTGTACACCTTAACATGCTACACATAGCATATCCAGACACCTGCTGTAAGGTCACACTTCAGTATCCCACATGTCATCCACACAGCAGACATAATATACCTGAGGGGTAGAGGCCTATCATTGGGCTGTGTGACACTCTTCAACACATAACACATTCATGTTAGTCAATGCTCCCTATTGGGCACCTTACAAACCCATGTAACAAGTGGCTGTGAGGTGAATCCCTGAACAACAACACACATGCATCAAAGCCATGTATACTGTTATTAACACAGGCTGTCTACACTTGCACTGCATGGTCTTGAGCAACAGACCTTCTGCATGCTGACATGTGTGATATGACTGCTTGCCTTGAGATGCTGTAACCCAACTTCAACCACTATTAACTATGTTTTGGATTGCTGGTGGTGTGTGTGGGTATCTGCTGTAGTGAGGAGTGTATTTGTGTGCATGTGTGTATATGTGCATGTGTTTATGTGTTCATGTGTTCATCTGTGCATGTGTGCATGTGTTCATGTGTTCATGTGTTCATGTGTGCATGTGTGCCGACATCATGTACAGGTCGTAAAGTGTGTTTCCTGTCTCCCTCCCACAGCTGCTGTGTTAGGGCTGTTTCACTGCAGCAGGGAAACTGATGTCACTGAGCCACATAGTGATAATGAAGATAGGTGTGTTGAGGCACAGGCATGTTTTCTAGGGTCTGTCATTGGGCAACCAAGCAACAGTACACAGCTGTCCACCCCATCCATGCATACAGTCATACTGCCAATACATCCATTACCAATGCCCATAGCTGAGGGACAGCGTACTGTTGGCATTGGCCAGGACAGTTTGGTATCCATGGCATATGCATCCCAACACAGCAGCCATACCCAGATGTCTGGAAGGGTACCACATAGGCAGATGTCCAGGGGATCTCGTAAGAGCACTGCTGCTCATCATGCCACTGGAAGATGTGCCACAGGTCTGACAACATCATGCATGTTCCAGGCTGTCATGGAGGCACAGGCACGTATGGAATGGTACACCAGACAGGGACTAAGGGCACAGAGGGCCCATAACACCACTGTCATTGACAGTATCCATGACCTAGCAGGTGCCATCTGACATTACACTGAGGTCACTGATATACATTGGGGAGAGACATTAGATACCCTCTGCAATTTCATGTCCATGTGTCAGGACAGTGTCTGATGGTTGAGACGTTGACATGGATGTATGCCAGCAACATCAGCAGCTGGCAGTTGCCACGGACGTCCCTCAAGCCACAGCCGCTCCCATAGTGCCAGTACCAGCCCCAGCAATGTTGGGGGTGGGCTGTCCATAGAATATCCTAGA
Source organism: Protopterus annectens (assembly GCF_019279795.1). Taxonomy (NCBI): domain Eukaryota; kingdom Metazoa; phylum Chordata; order Ceratodontiformes; family Protopteridae; genus Protopterus; species Protopterus annectens. The sequence continues at coordinate 812,148,107 of NC_056735.1, read as the reverse complement.
AGACCACGTGCACGTGGCTCTGGACAGTCCCAGCAGGGACCTGTGTCCAGTGTACATCCACCCACCTCTGGGGATAGTACCCTGTCTGGCTTAGTGCCTGATAGTGTCAGTAGCACCCCTGCCAGGCACAGGTACATTATCCGTGGCCAGAGACAGTGATCTGTAAAGCCTTGCAGGTACAGTCTGTGGCTATCCCACAAATACCTGTATATGGCAGCCACATGGTGGAACTGTGTGCATGCAGACACACACACATACTCTGGACACTTAGGGCTAACACATACCCACACACATTACAACACATTGGCCCATTCCAGTATTCTTGTCCCTCACACACACACACACACACACACACACACACACACACACACACACACACACACACACACACACACACACACATGCACATACATGTCAATTGGATGGCTCACTGTAGGCCTCTGGCAAACCAACAACACACCCTGTGCATATGATGAAACCTGTGCCACCTCCTGTCATCTGTAACATTGATGCAGGAACAAGCTACCATGGTGTTGATGCACAGGGTGTCTATATAGCAGTATAACATTGTTAGCATGTTGTCAGCTGTAGAGTGTAATGATATGCTTGAAGGTGTAGCTGAGAAGGCATGATGCATTAAAGCTATGATTGTCATTGTAGTGCTGTTTACACCAGTGTTGGTTCCAATTGTGTATTGTCTGGCCACGTGCCACTTGGCTGATGTGTGCAGTATTGGCAGCATGTGTTAGAGAGTGGACAGTATGTGTGGGATGTGTGTAGCACAGATTTGCAGGTGTACAGTTGTTAACATGGTGGAGTTGCGCTGTCAGCATGTACGTGCATAGTGGACACATGGCCAGGGTGACATGCTCTGTATTACACAGTAACACTCCGTAGTTTCTATTGTTGGCCAGTATGCATTGTACTACATACATTCCGGAACCTGACTACACATGTGTGTATGACATGGTTTGACACTGTGCTGTGGGTGATACTGTTACTATCTGTCATTGTTTTGCATTCTGCTGGTATACATCACTTCAACAGCCTGACCATAACCAATCGTTAGATGCTGTCTTGACAACCAACACACAGATGTAGGACACACAGCAATATTTGGATCCTTCAGGTACTATACAATGCCAGTAACCACTGGTATTCACCTGCATCCATTACTGAGACCACTCCTGTTTGCCATATAGCTCTCTTAGGTACAAGCAATCACAGAAGGGATATGTCTGTCCACGTCTGGTAATGCATACTGTGGCCTATAATGAATTCTCCAGATGACACACACATACTCCACAAGGGTATCATACTGACAGATGCCTGTTGTCAAACCCATGCTGTAAAGCTATAAGCCAAACTAAGCATAGTCATCCACCTTTAAGGAACATATTATCCTCACAGTACCACATAGGTAGTAGCCACCAGCATGATGAACAGGTACCGATGTGTACATGCAACCAAGTGTTATGTCATCTGTCCTTTGTTAATCACATTTCCAAAGGTATTTTGGAATCCCTTGGTGGATCACATAAGCAATAAGGAGTCTGCATACAAATCCACAGTTTGTTCTACACCTATGAATAGTCATCATGGACAGAGTTTGCTGAGTTTGAACACGTCTGACATGTACCTTGGCCATAGACCCTCACTCACACATTCCAATAGGAATCGTAATGACTTTGTGTGACACAGATGACCTAGGCCAGTGATCACTGCAGTGGCTGGCCTTGTCACAAGCATACAGATGTGAGCTAAGGTCTGGGAAGCAGCAGCAAAGTCTGGCAAGGATGACAGATGTGTTCTTGGAGAAAGCAGGGTTCCCACACATGCAATCATTGAGGTAACATGTACAGATATGTATTTGACACACAGCTAGCTCACATGTGCAATGCATACTGATATGTCATACAGTAGTAAAAGCAAAACCCACAACACATTGACCAACAGTGTCACACACATACAGCACACACACTCATCAAGTGCAGGATTCAAACCCCTACCTAACTGCTTCATAATACCAGAGGAGTATGCATTAACACAATGCACTATGCACATTATTGTCAGCTTTTTTTTCCACAGGTATATTTGTAGGATGGTGACATCATCAGACTTGACAAAGGTTAGATTACCATTTTTGAGGTGCTTCACTACTCTCCAAAAAGGTTGGTCTTTTCCAAGGGGAACACCCATAAACACACACACAGTTGGCCGGTGCAGGATTTAAACCCCTACCTAACTACTTCATGATAGTAGAGGAGTTCACATTAACACAATGTGCTATATGGATTACTGGGAATGTTAGTTTCCACAGGTATATTTGTAGGATGGTGACATCATCAGACTTGACAAAGGTTACATTACCACTTTTGAGGTGTTTCACTACTCTCCTAAAAGGTTGTTTCTTCCCATGGGAAACACACACATACAGACACACAGTTGCCTAATGCAAGATTCAAACCCCTACTTAATTACTGCATGATACTAGAGAAGTACACATTAACACGACATGTTATATGGATCACTGGGAGTATTATTTTCCACAGGTATATTTGTAGGATGGTGACATCATCACACTTGACAAAGGTTACATTACCACTTTTGAGGTGTTTCATTACTCTCCTAAAAGGGTGTTCCTTCCGAAGGGAAGCACACGGATGCCCGGTGCAGGACTCAAACCCCTACCTAACTACTTCATGATATTAAAGGAGTAAGCATTAACACAATGCGCTACATGGATTACTGGGAGTATTCTTTTCCACAGGTATATTTGTAGGATGGTGACATCATCAGACTATACGAAGTATGTTACATTAGGTGACATTAGATGGCCTACATTGAAGGAATGTCTAAACATTTTGGCCATGTGATCATCAAAGGTAAGTTTACTATCTACCTGTGTCTCCAGGGCCATAATTACTTTCTCCATACATGCTGGATTACCACCTATGTGGTACTTTGTGTGCACTTTGTATTACCCAAAAGGGATGACTATGCATTCTTTGCCATTCAGCTTGAGGGCATTGTTTTGACACCTGGTATCTGTCTCTGTAAGACACTACTGGAGGATGTCTGTGTCAGCTGTACAGTCAATTATGGACCACAGTTTCCAGTCATCTGCAAATCCATTCAGCCTTACACCTGCCGTGCTTGCCTGTACCTCTGAGCATTATTGACTGAACAGGTGGGGTCCCAGGACCAAGACCTGTGTGATGCCATTTGTGACTGGCTTAGAGTTGGACATGGTACCCACAATTATGAACATGTGTGTTTGATCTGTGAGCCACTTGGCCACCCATCCTGTGACATAGCTGTTCATGTTCAAGCTGGTACACTTGTCCATGATGATGGAGTGGGGAATGGTGTGGTAAGCCCTTAGTGAGGTCCAGGTGGGCTGTGTGGACTATTTTCACCTCCATCTATGTTCATGGTAACTGTTTTAAATAAGTCAACTAGGTTTGGGAGCCAGGCTATGCCTTTAACAAGGTGAAGTTGTGTAGAGTCCAGTGTCTGGACATCTCCAATATCTCAGTGTATTGGTTCCATGATGATTTGCTCAATAGCTCTGTAGACCAGGATGAGTACACGTGTTGGGCAATGGTTTCCAGGTTCTGTTTTGGCACACCCTTTGTAGAACTGGATGACTGTTAGTGTATGCCATTCTTTGGGTACATAGCCTGTGATACGCTTGAGTCTGGACAGTGAATGTAGGTGAGGGTATAGTTCCTTGTGGGCCTAGTGTAAGATGCAGCCTGGACAACTTACAGTCACATTGATGCTATGTTCTTAGCTTTGGTGAGGGCTGTCTTTACGTGCATGTCCATGACGTCTGTGTCTCTGCATCCTTTTGTGATAGACACAGACCCTTTTGGGGGTGATGGGGGGAGTTTGCACTGCATTGTCCCCCTGGGTGTGGGCAATGAAAGTTGGTTTGTTGTATGTCATTACTTTTTTCACTAGCTGACAGCATATTTGGAAGTTGACACCTACATGTCTGATATAGCTACAGAAGGCTTTGTGGTTGTTATTCTTACATTCCATGGCAATTTGTCTTTAGAAACTGTGCTTGGATTATTTTATGAGCGATCATTGTTCCATCCTAATAATAATCAGTGATGCCTTTCCTTTAGTGAAGTTGGCTCTATCAGGTGTTAGTTTCCTCCTTCTGTTGTCTAGCTTATTTATGGGCAATGACCACCAGATTGTTTTCTTATTTTTGGAGGGGTGCATCTTGGTTTTATTTCTGATGTCTCGATCCATGCATCCCTGTAGATGCTCATAGGATGCACTTGTAAATGATTTGGCAGATTGTATACCATTATACTATAGCAAGAGGGCTTTCAAACTTTCCACTTTGGTCTTGGGAAGTGTGCAGTTTGCTTTTGAAAATGTCTTCACAGTGGTTTCATTGACTGGGTGTGGGGGCTGGATGTGGATGTCCAGTGTGATTACTTAATGATCTGATATTACCAGCGAGGGGTTTATCTCTGTTGTGGAACACTGGTACCCCATGTTGGTGATGATCATGTCCAGTATGTTGTTACCTCTAGTGGGCATGCTGACCAGCTGTTCCAGGGTGTTAGAGTTTCTTAACTCTAGGACACATTAGGCAAAGGACGTTGTATACGAGTAATTCACCCACTCAGTGTTTGGGTAGTTGTAATCTCCTCATTTACTGGTGTTTGATTGGACCTTTATATTTGCCATTGTTCTCCAGAATACTGAGTGAGGTTCCTGAGACAAGGTACATGATCTGTAGCAGGCTACAATCTGACGGGCAGCTTTACTCAATGTAAGTTGCACTTGCAAGGTCTCCAAGGCCTCATGCTGTGGCAGTAATCTGGAGGTGTGGATATCCATAAGGTAAATGGCTACACCACTTCCTTTTGTATTTCACTTGTGGTCTTGGGTCCAAAGGTCAGGGTGATTGTGAATGTTTTATGTGGATCATATCCAACAGCTGCATGTTTGACATAGCTTTGTATGTTACACAGTGAACACCTCTGAGTAGGTAATATGCAAGGAAGTAAGGATAGAGCATTTTGCGATGGTTTGTGTATGGCATGTACTTCAGGACACTAATGCTCTTTGTGAGGTATTGCTGCTGGCTTTCCAGTTGATGTAGTTATCTTGTGAGGTACATAGCAACAGTGGCATTGTACTCTTTTATAGTTCTAGCGAGTAGTGAGTAGAGGAGAGCAATGTCCACTTTTCTTCTGCATGAGACACATTTTGTGATGAGGTGTGCCACATAAGAGGGTTTCATGACTACTGCAGGAATGTGCTTATCACAGTTGTATCCACTGTCCACCCATGACCCAGGGTCTCTTGTTACACTTAAAGTGTGAAGTATACTACCACCTATGTTGTAGTTCTTGGCTACAGAGATTTTAACAAAGGTGATGATAATGTACCTTTTGGCATTGAGCTACAGCCCATGGCTTGGACAACAGCCATCTGTCTCAGTGAGGCCCTTTTGTAGGATGTCCATATCTTTAGTGTTTACAATGATGGCTCCTAGTTTGCAGTCCTCTGGAAATGTCAGTAGCCACAGAACTTTCATGTTAATGTTTACTTCAGGGAAGTAGATACTACACAGCCTGGGAAGTTATCTAGTCCCATGGCTGCTGTGATACTGGCTTCGGAGAGTGTTTTTTACCTGTGCGGCCATGATGACTGCAACTTTGCAGTCTTCCATTATAGACATGTGCTCTTTCATGGGGGAGAGGGGGGTAAAGGTAGCACTTATCCTATCTTCCAGGATGTTGCCAATATCAGTTGGCTCTATGCATTTAGTGCCATTGAGCTGTAACTCAGAACAGATCTGAGTGGAACCATGACATGGACCTGTCTGTTGGGCAGAGATCTCCTGCGTAGACAGTATGCAACTGAGTACAGCTTGGGTTACATTCATTCTTGTTGCATGGGGCAACTATTTGAGGCCAGTAATCCTCTTGTTAAGGTTTTTTATTGTTCTTTCTAGTTGCTGTTCGTGCCTTGTCAGATTACTTGCAAGTGTCTTGTGGTAGTCTCTGACAGGTCTGATGACTGCTGCGTAGTGGCAAGCTCCTTTGACCTACATGACCTTGGCAGTTTGTGTGTACACATAGCAGGATTTTCAGACCACTTTGTGAATGTGTTTCTGGAAGCAGAGATGACTATACACATTTGTCCATAGATCCCTTATCATCACATCCGTATTTAGCCTAAGTGTGTGAGCATGCCCGGTATGACCTTTCAGTATCTTCCTGCCTGACATTTGCTTCATTTGTTTAAGTATGTGAGCATGCCCAGTATGACCTTTCAGTGTGATGCAGAATGAAATCCACTACATTTGTTGGAGTGTGTGAGCATGCACAGTATACACATTTATACCATATGCGTATGGTAAATCAAGGTGTATTTTTACAGCAGGGCTCACCTTTGTGTCATAGATCAACAGGGATCATGCTGTGCCTGCAGGACTTCCATGAGATACTTTGCATAGACTTATCAACATTTCTACATACAGGGGGGGACAGCTATTCTTTGTACATTTCTAACCATGTGTACACTGGATTGTTACTGTGGGTGTACATAGGATGTGGGTTTCACCTGACACTTATACACATTTGCTGTGCCTGCACTACTATGTACAGGACACCATTACAGTCTGTACAGTTGCCTATCGTACTGGCTTGAGGCATACTAGTGCACTACAGGTCTTAGCGTCCATTGCAACATATATTAGTTTGCGACTTCATAGCCTACACAACCCACATCACAACGCCTGGCCTGATGTTCTCTGTCCGCACAGGCATGTGGGTGAGGTTACCCATTTGACTCATTAGGGGCATGATACAGCATTGCTTTTTGTTTGCATTGGTGTACAATTATCCTGCTGTGTCTGTACCACTGTATTGCTATCATGGCTTAGTGGTTCAGTACTGTGACTATAATGCACAGTATCCTGGGTTCAAGCCCTGTCACTGATTTTTATTTTCATGCTGGCCAGACCAGACTGCTTAAGGTACAGTTAAGCAGATATGAGCATGTTTAACTGACTTTGCTCAACTTTGGCCGACCTTGGCCAACATTGCACGAGCAATTTTGTTTACATATACTAGATATTGGTAAAAGCTACTTAGCACTGCTTTATATTGCTTAAAACATGGCAATCCTGCCTCAGATGGTGCTGCAGGGCTGCCTATGTCAGATGCACATACTACACTCCCTATACATGTTTGGAAACAGGTAGTGTCAAGTTTGGCATCCCTTTTATTTTATGTGCGAGTCAGTGAGAGGTATCATTTCCGGGGTTCCTACTGTGCCAGTGTATGTGCTATCCGTTGTCTCTTTGCCAAGGACAAGGCATACTGAGCATGCCTCCTTCTGCCTATTGGGGCAGGCTCAGGTTATTCCTCCTCCGAGTCATGCTGTGCCTGTGCAGGCCTTGGCAATGGTGGGGGGCTGTTTGGCCCTGCCCCTTGCTGTTCCTGCTGCACCTGTTTTCACAGGATCATATTGTGTGGCATGGCACATACCATAACAATTTGGGTACATGTAGCTGGTGAGTATTGCAAGGCACCACCAGATGTGTCCAGGCACTGAAACCGTGACTTGAGCATCCCAAACACACGCTCGATTACATTTCGTGTTTGTGCGTGTTCCTCATTATGGAGTTCTTGTTCAGGTGTGTGTGCATTTCTGATGGGTGTCATCAGCCACGGCTCCAGTGCGTATCCAGCATCCCCCACTAGATGACCATCAGGGATGTCCCCATTTGCAAATGTCTGGTACAGCTGCGACAGATGCCAGATATGGGAATCTTGGTAGCTTCCACGGCAGCCATCACACACATTCAGTATTATGCCCTGGACATCGTACATGACCTGGTAGTTGATGTTGTGGAAGCTCTTGTGGTTGATGTAGGCCCTACCCCGCTCACCAGCTGGTGCTTTGATGTGTATGTGCGTGCAGTCAATTGCATCCACTACCTCAGGCTATTCCGCTATTTGCTGGAAGAATCGCATATTGCTGGCCGGTACCTCATGGGAATTGGGGAAATATACATGATCACTGACATGTGCTGACATGGCATTCAGGAACTGGTGCAGTACCCTTGATGCTGATGCCTGTGAAATCCCCAGCATATCACCAGTTGGCCTCTGGAAGGTACCTGTTGCTAGTATTCTTAGGCCAACACATACCTTGGTTTCCACTGGGATGACTTCCCCTCTGTTGGTTCTGTGTGTGAGGCATGGTCTGCACAGCTGAACAATTTACTGCCGGAGCTCTCTGTCCACTCTATAGCGCTCCACCATCTCCAGCTCATGTAGCCCCTGGTAGGTTACCCTGGGTCTGTACACTCTTCTCCGTCTCCTCACTGTGGGTTGCTCAGCAACATTTGCAATGGCACCACCCTCAGCATCTTGCACATGCTGCCTTATAATAACCGCAATGGCAGCCCCTAACATTTTTATGTCTCAGTTTAAGCTTTTTAAGTTTTCACTTCTCTTTGTTGACTGCAGTGTTGCAGTGTTTCTGAGAAAAACGTGGTGGAATGTTGTTTGCAGAGTTTTAGGTGCTGGGCTGGGCTGGGCTAGTGTACTGCCTGTGTAATTTGCTGATTCTGATTGATTTCACCTGGCAGCTCTGCTAGTTCTCCTTGGTTAACTTCTTACTACTTCCTTTTCCTATTTCTGTTTACACAGGGGGCAGCACCGCCCAAACAAGTGCATGCCCGCTCACAAGCGCACACAGACTTACACGGGCTTAGGCAGGTGCACATTCGTGTATACTAGCTTAGACAGCCTTACACAGGCTTACATGGGCACACACCCACGCACACACCCGTCTACACATTCGCACACGCACGCACACGCGTGCACACAGTGTAAGCAGCTTTGCATGAAACTTTAGTGATTGCCATGGCGTACACCTTCAGTTTCTTGATTTCAGTTTAGACAACTGTAGACACACCTCTTTTAGTCCTGAGTAACTCACAGCAACCACATGCCACTCTGCTCCAATAAGCTTACAGTCTTTTTCATACATACCCCCTCATGATGTCACCCATCTCCTACTCTGTTACTCCCCTTTTCCTACTCTTACACTCTAGGGACATGGTTCACATAGCAGGAAATATTGTGATTCACTATCCTTGTCCTCATTTGCATAGGATTGCCTACTAATGCTTAGTTACATCTCTCAGAGTGAGCTTCCCCCCTTAGCAACCTCTACTCAGTAGCCATGTTGTCTTCAGCCTGTCATTCACTTGCATGGCAAATTAATATTTTGAATAAAATCCCTATTTGTGGCTTTTATTTTTTGGGGTTTTTTTTTGGTTTTTAGAGTGCAGCACATTTGCGCGGGGCTGCGCTACGCTTAAACATCGGAGATCGAGGTAAAAAAAAAAATTATTTTTTTTTTATTTTGCAATGGAAAAAATGCCAGTGGCCATATATTTGGCCATTGGCATGCTTCCTCAACTGAATGCATCCTTTATTTGGAGCTGTCACGGCTCCGTTTTGCTATTTGCAGAACGGTACTCAGTTGACAACTGAGTACATTTCTGCAAATAACACTACTCTTACTCGGACAGGTTAGTGTTTCCTGGATCGCAGATTTACCTCATTTGCATAGCTTTCAGCAGCAAATGAGGTAATTTGCATAATCTAACCCTGTCCGTGTAAGAGTCGTTTTAGGAGCTCTCTTGCACGCCCCTGCCGGCTGTTCCTGGATCGCTCAGCAGACATGTTGGCTGCATGGAGTCTTACTCTAGTCTTAGACTCCATGCAAGCCTTTCTGAATCTGGCCCACTGTATTTGTATTCTACTGTATGTGGAGCTTTTTTCCCAAGGCCTCCCCTAAAAATTAGCTCTGTAGACCAGTCAGACCACCTCAGTAAACAAATGTCAAATAAATAAATAAAAAAATACTATCAAACCATCTGTATGAAATAAATGAACATGTTTTGTACTGCATTGTATTTGTAAATGATTTGATATACTTTATCTTGATAATTGCTTTCATGAGGTCTATTTTTATGTTGCATATGTCTGTGTGTCTGTTTTCTGTCTGACCATCAGTCTATCTACATATATAAACATCAGTTTTCTATAAACACAGCAATTTGTAGCTAATTAGTTAAGAATCAATGCAGTGTATAATTATTCTTCCTTCTCTTTCAAATGAAGAGTGTACGTCCTGACAGATTTATGCTTTTTATAGACTTATTTATTTTGAGATCTCCTTCTCATTCTCATTTGATTTAATCTCCCTTTAGGGATCATTAATTCTCACTATAGACTGCAAGTTCACTTTACAACACAGCAGGTTAATTCAGCTGTGTATTATACAAGCAATAATAAATAGCAAGCGCTGTCTTTATAGGTATGCTGCAGTCCTGCCTTTTTCTTCCTCAGTAAGTAATTTGCTGTATTATCTTGGATTTTAATCTCAGTATCAGAAAATATATGGTAACTTGCTTGAGCAAGAATGATTAATCTAATCCTTAATTGTTTGCAAAATTGCAAATCATAGTGAGGACCTGTAACTTTAAAATTCTAACATTTAAATAAAATAGTCAAGTGAATTTCTTTTCAAAAGACAGGAAACATTTATGCTTGGTCATCTTAATGCTGTGAGTGCATTCCTTAATAAAGCAATCACTTTTTCAAATACTTTAAAAGGTAAGATTTGTTATTATAAGGAAATCAGTAATACTGTAATAAGCATGGAGAGAGGTGAGGATGCACCGGTATACAATCCAAAAGCCTGAGTGAACACAGTAATCTGTCGGTGTGACTAAAATTTTTGTTAAACTCTCTGTTATATGATGGCAAACCATATGGTACAAGGGCATATTGTTGGTCTAGGAACAAAACAAATAAGCAAGCCTTGGCAAATGGACAAGTTTATAATCACAAGATCACAAATGCACAGATATGGAGAAAAATCAAAGCATACCATCAGACAAATATAACACAAACAGGGTTACAATTACTTGGAGGAAAGGGAAACACTATTTTACATAAACAATGATTGTGTTTCTTTATTCACTGACTGGTGACTTCATCTTTTGTGTAATATTTGTTTGCAAATGTGTGCTTTGAGTGCTTTTTCATCTTCTTCTTGCATATACATGTATTACATTTAACAAGTGGAATAATTTGTGATTTTCCTGCCTATTAATTTAGCATGCATTAGGTTTCTTCAATGATTATTCTCACTGGAAAGTAATAGCCCAATAATAATAATACCCCAAAGCCTTGCAATAAAAAAAAACAAATTACTCAAAAGACAAAGACTAGGAAAGCAAAAGAACTGGAGTCTCTGAACTTATTGATGAGATATGCTTTCAAACAAGTAAGTGCCTCTGTCTTACACTGAAGGCTTTCATCAGTATCTACTAATGTAATATAGGTTCATAGGCTGGGACTAGGCTATCGGCCATAAGGCCTATGCAAGCCTAGCCATAATAATTCCCTGGAAATTTTTTCCCACAATATCTTTTAGAGAAGAACAGAGACTCAGGTTATAAAGCAGTTCTTTTATTTTGTCACTGTATTGTGGGAGACAATTCCCAGATGCTTTTCAGGGCCATTTGCTGGGCATTGGTTATATTCATTAGAACTTTATTTATGTAAATGTGGAAAACACTATGATACAGTCCTATTTTTAACAGTATAAAACTTTAATACATTCATTTTTAACGATCTGTGACAAGGTACTTTCCACTAGAATTCTTTGAATATTACATGCTAAACCAAATGAAAAAAGTCAGATACAGGAATTCAGGGCAACATTACCTAACATTTGAATAGTTCCAAAAAAAAAACACTATAGTGTGCTGTGTATATAAATACCTAGCACTTTATTATAACTGTCTTCTACAACCATTGCCTGCCTTCATACATTCGTCACTGTGGTCACTGATTTTGATCTGCTAAACCCTTTTAAAGATATGTTTTTTGTAAACAATTATGACTCTTAAAAACAAAAATGTTGCATACATTTCTAAAGCTCCCTACCGTCCCTTTGTAATATAGCTCGTTCATTTGTTTCGCTTTCATTTCTGTTTGATAGTAATCCTGTAATTTTGACAAGCCCCTTAAAATTAATATCCCTTCAATAATGAATATATTATTTATTTATTATTAACTTTGTTTTCATTTTTACCTTTGCATTGCATGACTGCATTGCACATTTGTTGTCCTCTGAATTTTATTTTTATAGGCAGTGTTGAGGACTGTCAAAATGGGTGCTTACATTGCTAATGTTATGTTCCTTTCACCTGTATGCAGGGGGTAAAATTATTTTTCCATAATGCTGTTGCCTGTTCCTAATTCTGGTATTCACATTCTGAAATTTGGGCCATGTCATGACTCATTTTGGCTTAATCCTTTCAATTTCCAAATATCATGCAGGATGCCACCTACTGTGCATGTGTGTGTGTGTGTGTGTGTGTGTGTGTGTGTGTGTGTGTGTGTGTGTGTGTGTTGACCAGTAGCTCTGCCTGCCATTATGTGCCTGTTCAATTGTGAATGCATGTGCATAAGTTCACCTTAAGATAACAGACCAGGTGTTTCCTGTCTTAAAGGATAATACTTTGCTTATATGACAGTACAAATCATAGCTGTGCAGAGGTCCTGTGTTCAAGCACCAGTCAAAGGCTTAGAGATTCCTTTCAAATTCCATGTTTTAAATAATGCATATTAAGGGAGTTCTGCTGCCCTTATGTTTGTGCGTATAATATGACATTAAATTAGTTTCAGTAGAATGTCTTTGCACCATATGACATATACATTATTGCAGCAAGCTCATTGCTATTTAAAGCCAGGTGCTTACTTATCTGACATCTGCTATTTTTTTTAAACCATGAGAATTATATATTAAATTATGTTGATCACTGAAGAAAACTAACAAACTGCTATGGGTGTGGCTATTCACATCAAAATCAAATTCACTGCATTAGACACATTTTTAGTAGTGAAGCTTTTCGTTACATAGACATAATCAGTTTTTCAACAGTCCATACATCTGTATGCTTTTCTTCATTGATTGACTATATATGAAACAATACCGATTTATGTAAGAAATCCGATCATTATTTTGGACAGTTCTTGCTTCCCTAAAGTTTTTTTTTTTTTTTTTGTAGAAATGTCTTCAAGAACTCTGGGTGGGTCTGTACCATTACAGTTCTCAGATCCTTTACTTTCTTGCACAAAGACTGTCAGGGGATTCAGTAAACTCTGTGCAGGCTTTACAGAGCTTTCAAGAAGTTTATATTACAGCAAGATGGTGTACAGTTTGCACCAAGGAGCACTGCATATTAATGAGGCATGGCACACCTCAGCTAGGTTTTGCGGCTCGCAACAGTGTTGCTGGCTGTGACCCTGTTATAAGCAAATGCGGATAATTCAGTTTACAGTAGAGCCCCTATGGTGAGTGTAAGTGTGTAGAATGCCGCAATGATCACCAGGGCTTTACAAATAGCAGTCATTCTGTTAGTGCAACACATCTGCCCAAAGGCCAACGTAATGAGAGGACAAATAACCAGTTACAGGGACATATCTGACATAGATGTCACACAGGAATGTTTTAGAATGTAATACTCTCAACTGTTTAGAGTGATAAATGTGGGCAAAGCCATAAAAGTGGGGGGACAAAGGGGCAGAATTATGGAGAGATGTTTAATATTGCACTTCCAAACTTAGGAAGTTGATAGAATATGTAGGTTGTACATTAATACGAACTTTCTGAAGAGCGTGAAGTTTGAAACTCGTGTTCGTCATCAGTTTCTCTTTACGTGCTACAGTGACATGCCAATGATTTGCCAGGAAAAAAATATGAGGAAAAGATCACAAATATGAAACAAAAACTGCATATTCTGCCGAGATCAGGACAGTAGATCAGTATGCACTCAAATGTATGTATTATTGAGTACCATCAATCCGAGATCATCTCAGTCATATGGCAGACAGCCACATATTTGATAAGGAAAACATCCAGACATCCTAGGAATATCTGGACAGTTGAGCGGTATGAATGTGAAGTAGGTCCAGGCACAGTACAGGACAGTTGTACCTACAATGCAGAATATTATGATATCATACTCCTGGCATACTGTAATGAAGCTGTGTTAAGTATCTCTAACAGGACATGGCACTGCCATGTAAAATCATCACTCAGGGAAAATGTGTTTATTGAATTGGGACACACAGATGAACTTTAAGAATGAACACAGGGAAACAGTACAGGTGAAACTCCCACATATACAGCAGAAGACTGCACTTTAATGGAAGACGGTTGTAGTAGCAACACCAAGTACACACACACACACACACACACACACACACACACACACATATATATATATATATATATATATATATATATATATATATGGTACAGAATGGACTGTACAGTGGAAATGTGTTGTCTATGACTGAAACACAAGGTGACATAATAATCCTGAGGATGTGTGTGAGATAAGCATCCTTACATGTGTAATGCAGAGGACATTTATCAGGAATCTGACATACAATTGGGGTAGGGTATATATTGGGAAGCTGCACAAACTGCTATACCTGAATATGAGCGTACTCTCAGCAGAGGTTTACAGCAAGGTGCCATAGGTAAAGCATCATGGCAAACATTAGAAGAACCAACCAAAATCATGGACAATGTCAGAACAATACCGTCAGAATTCCCTTGCCTGTGACATAATATATGTGATGTGGAGTGAAAGCAGATGAGCCTGCATACACACACTTCACAACCATTATGATACATCCACACTCTATGATGGTAACCACACACACTATCCTGGTCCTCTAATATCTGCAGGAGGTGTCAAGAGGGACACTGTTATGCCTGTATGTGACAGTATGGGCAATACAGGCTAGTTGCCTTGTGTGCGTGGAATATATTTATCTCACAATTCACAATGCCACAAATGATAGACATGCCATTCAAACACCTATGTGTGCAGTGTGTGCATAAGCTGAACAGGTAGCATACATGCATCTGGTGAAACAATTCTCTAAGGCAAGGAACACTGCATCACTGGTCCCAGACTGTATCCCAGGATGCCTTCTAAATAACATTAAACATGACCTGTAAGTCTTTCTTGACTTGCTATTTAACTGCAGCTTACAAACATACTTTGTGCTTCAAGAATGGAGAACAACAACAGTCATCCCTTTGCACAAATGTGGGTCATCTATGGACCCTGGAAACTACAGACCGTAAGTCTCACTAGTCTTATATGTAAAGCCATGGAAAGAATTATCATGGAAATGATCAATAGTGATATAGTAAACCTCCAGGCACTGGACCCAACTCAGTTTTGTTTTGTTAAGGGCAAGTCATGCTTAGTTAATGTGGCTGACTTCTTTGAGAAGGTCATCAAAGTGATGGATGAGGGCAAAATAGTACACACTGCGTACGTTGACATGGCCATTGCATTTGACACAATACCCCACTTGGGCATTGTCGACAAACTCAAGAGGTTAGGTTCAAACCCGTATGTCACCCGGTAGATAGCCAACAGACTAACAGACAGGATCCAGGAAGTCAGAATTGGGAAGTCCACCTCTACAAAGAGGATCATCACAAGTGGAGTCCCTCAGGAATCATTCCTTGGACTGCTCCTTTTTTGACATTTATGTCTCTGAAGTCAAGGCAAATGTCAATGGTGTGCGGATGACTAAGTGTGCAGATGATTGCAAATTAGGATCTGCCATTGAATTCCACACTAATACAAATATTCTCCAGGGAAGGCTGACACAGACAAGCAATTGGTGTCAGAGCCATCATTCAGGAAGTCATCTCCCCCTGTTAACTACCATATTCAGAACACACCCCATAGGGTATACCCACTAGTCACAGACTTAGAAACACACACAGAAATCTAGCCTTTGACCATCATGTCTACTGTACTGAGGAAGTCATTCTATGTTGTGAAACATATAAACAAAGGTACTGCATTTAAGTCCAAGGAACTCATTCCACTGTACTTGCTATTCATCAGACCTATCATTGACTATAATGCCCGCTTTGGTATGTACTTAACCAGGCATATCCCACAACTGGAATGTCCACAGAGGTTCCTCACTAAAAGAATACAGTGTTTACTTAAAATGTCCTATGTAGACCATCTCAAGGCTCTATCCCTGTACTCTGTCTCCTACAGGCTTTTGAGGGGACATCTATGCCTGGTTCTGTTTGTTTTTGGGTTATGCAGGAGGTCCATGAGAGTGGGGACTGAGTCAGACCCCACTCTGATGGACCTCCTGCATATACACAAAACAAACAGCACCAGAATTCCTTATTCTAAAGACTTAACTTTGCCTGTTATATAAATATCTCCTGCTGGAGAGACAGGTATGTTTCCCAGAGACCACCCCTTCTCTGGAACTGGCTCCCCATTGATGTGCAACAGAATTCCTTCCTAACCCAATTCAAGTGCAACTTAGACAATTGGATGGGGAATTAGGAAAGTTATCCAAAACAACAAGCAGAAAACAGCAAAAAAAGACTAAAAGTCACAAAAACAACACGGATTCCATGCTGAAAAATTTAATATAAAAATTCAAACTGTCTTAGTGCCTCGGCCACCACAGCCTTCAATGAGTACAAAAATAATGGTGAAAAAACATTCCCTTTTATATACACAATCAGTTAAACAGACTCCATCCCACATCCAATTAATAAAGTAATTAACCAGTTCATAGCTCTGTATAAATGTGAACATGATAACATAAATAATATTTCAACAATACAGCAAATACATAAAATACAAACAATAAAAATTACAAATATATATGTATTTAAAGTAAACACCTCCAATTAACTTCTTTGTTAAAACCCATTGGTGGTAATGTGTTATACTTTAATATGAAAATAGTTTCCTTATACAATAACATATTCTTTAATAATCTATCATCCCCTTTCTTCACAAAAACTTGCTCTAATATAGTTGCTTGCAATAAATTAGCATTACAACTATGTTTTTCCATAAAATGCGAAGCAACCGGGCTTTCCAATATTCCCCTTTTAATGTCCCGAACATGCTCCTGCAGCCTTATTCTAAATTTTCTTTTGGTTTCCCCAATATAAAAAAGGTTGCAGGGGCATCTAAGACAGTAAATAACACCCAAAGTATAACAAGAAAAGCATTTCTGTGGTATAAATATTTTATCATTTATTCTAGAGAAATGTAATTTAATAAAGGGGCATATATTACAAGCATGACATGGTACAGTTCCAAAAATGGACACTGAAAGATTTAATTTATCAGTTGGGCAAATGTAATATGCTTTAATTAATTTATCTCCCAGATTCTGTCCTCTATTATAAGCAACCTGTGGAACATTAGGAATAAATTTATTCACCACTTTATCTTGTAGCAAAAATTTCCAATAATATTTTATAAATTCCCAAATTTGCTCACTCAGTATATTATAAGTAGTAACAAAATAAATATTATGTTTTTGTGTATTATTCCTCTGTTGTTGTTTTTTATCTATCTTGTTTTCTCCCTTTCTATTAGGAATTAGGAAAGTTATCCCTGGCTTGATACCTATGTCTCTTATGGACACAGGCAACCTGTAAATGGTTCATCTCCCAGGCCCCTGCGTGTAAATGCCTCATCTCCCAACCCCCTACTTACACTTATCAAGGGTTTTAGAACTTGTTAGAGATTTGGGATGCATGGCTAGGCTTAAAAAGACCCTTGCAGTTGTTAGCCTAGTTAACACCCATACACCTATGAACCTATTGGTATTCCACACCATCAGACAGTCATGTATATTCCCCAGAAAGAATACCTAGTTTTGGCCAATAAACTGTGTGACAGTGTACTGTGACAAAGGTGGTATACTTCAGTTACACATCAATGGAAGATGTGTAGAGAGATACTTAAAGAGTGTGGATTGTACACAGTTGTTGTTGTGATGAAGGCTGAGAACCATGAAGTTATTATGACCTCCGATGTGCATATCCATCACATACTCGTAGTTGTGCTACATTCAAGGAAGTAGTCAGCACTGTGACCACATGCTGGTGGATGTTCCACTTACTCTCTACCCCAGGACACAGGTCATATACCCATTGGTCTGATTATAGGGTGTGATGTCCACATTACACTTGGGTGGTGTGTCTGTTTCCTGATTCAACAAATCTCTCCTTGTGTATTGTCAGTGCAGGTGCTGTCATGGCTGTGGCAACAGTCTCTGGTATGTTCTGATACTGTCTAAATGATACTAATATCACAGTTGACATCAATGATTTCTCATAATCTTATAGATTCATAGGTTCATAGGTAAATACTAGGCTATCTGCCCGAGGGCATTTATAAGCCTAGCCAGAGTGTGTCGGCTTTCACCACCCCATTGGTTAATTAACTGATCCTCTGTCAAGCACAGCCAATGAAGTGATCACAGGGATATATTTTCTGTTACCCATCCACTCGTCAAGGTTTCTCTTGAAGAGTGTTAGTGAGGGGCTCTGCCTAATGTAGTTTGGAATTTTGTTCCAAAGCATGGGGAGTCTCTGTGACAGGAATCTATCCCTCCAGCATGTTCTATTTATTGTTGTGGTGAGGTTTAGCTCACTAGAGAGCGTGGCTCGCAGTGACTTGGATTTCTTTAGGTGGAGCATGTCCATCAATTCTGAGTTGGACATGGCTTTGTAAGTCAGGCAGAGATCACCTCTGAGTAAGCGATATGCCACTGAGTACAGCCAGAGTTTTTTCAGTCGGGCTGCATAAGACATATGTTTGAGGCCAGTAATCCTCTTGGTGAGGTACTTTTGTGGTATTTCCAGCTGTTGGAAGTGCCTTGTGAGGTACATCCCAAATGGGGCATTGTACTCTATGATGGGTCTAATGAGTGATGAGTAGAGGGGCACTATAACCTCTTTATTTCTAGATAAGAACCCTTTAGTATTTAGATGGGGCACATAGAAGGATTTCCTAACTACTTTTGCAATATGATTGTCAAAGAAGAGATTACTATCTACCTGGGTCCCCAGATCTCTTATTACCTCTTCTATATTAAGGGGGCTGCCACCTATTGTGGTAATTCGTGGGTGTTTTGTTTTTCCCAAATGAGATGACTATGCATTTTTTGGCATTTAACTTGAGGCCATGACTTTGAGGTGTCCGTCTCATTAAGGCCCTTTTGGAGGATGTCTGTGTCAGCCAGAGAGTCAATTATGGCTCCCAGTTTGCAGTCATCGGCGAACTTGGTTAGCCATAGTCCTCCTGTGTTTGCCTGTACTTCTGAGAAGTATATGTCGAACAGTAGGGGTCCCGGGACTGAGCCTTGTGGGACACCACTTGTGACTGGTATAAAGTCAACCTGGAGCCCACTATTTTTACCATGTGAGTTTTGTCTGTAAGCCAGTTGGCAACCCATCTCGTGATGTAGGGGTTTATGTTCAGACTGGTGAGTTTTTCTGTAATACCCAAGTGGGGAATGGTGTTGAAAGTCTTGGTGAGGTCAAGTTAGGCTGTGTGAACCACATTTCCCTCATCTATGGCCTTGGTGACTGTCTCAAAGAAGTCAACCAGGTTTAGTAGGCATGATCTGCCCTTAACAAAGCCGAACTGGGTCGGGTCAAGTGCTTGGAGGTTTCCAATGTCTTTGTTAATGAGTTCCATGATGATGCATTCCATAGCCTTGGAGACCAGGCTAGTCAGGCTTATGGGACAATAGTTACCAGGGTCAGTTATGGCCCCTCCTTTGTGGAGAGGAATAACCATTGCTGTGTGCCATTCTATGGGCACGTAGCCTGTGGAGAGGCTGAGGTTGAACAGCATGTTTAGGTGGGGGGGTTAGTTTGTTCTGTAGTTCATGCAAGATGCAGCCTGGGACACCATCTGGTCCCATTGATGCTGTGTTTTTGGCTTTTGAAAGGGCTGTTTTTACCTGTGCGTCTGAGATTTTTGGGACACTACACTTTTCTGGTATTGTTGTGGGCCCTTTTGGAGGTGAGG
Source organism: Protopterus annectens (assembly GCF_019279795.1). Classification (NCBI taxonomy): domain Eukaryota; kingdom Metazoa; phylum Chordata; order Ceratodontiformes; family Protopteridae; genus Protopterus; species Protopterus annectens. The sequence goes on along the minus strand of NC_056735.1, from coordinate 812,128,114 downwards.
GGGGGGTGAAGTTTGCACTGAATCTGTCTGCCAGGATGTTGGCAATATCAGTAGGTTCAGTATATTTTGTACTATTTTGCACTAGTTCAGTGCATATCTGTGAGTTGCCACTTAGATTCTTAACATAGCTAATGAAGGCTTTGCGGTTATGTTTTGAATCCTTGGCTATTTTTCTTTCGAAGTTAGCCTTGGATGATTTCATGAGGGACCTTAGATTCTTACTGATACTGATCAGGGATGTCTTTTTTTCTTGGAATTTGCTTTTTTTCTGAACTAGTTTCCTACTTCTATTGTATAGCCTGTTTATGGCAGGGGTACACCAAACTGGTTTCCTTCTCCTAGAGGAGTGAGTCTTGGTTTTGCTAGGGTGGCACTTTCCATGCATCCTTGTAAGTGCTCATAAAGTGCATTTGTAAAGGTTTCTGCATCTTGGGCAGAGTTATCCTTTAGCGTGGGGGTTGCAAAACTTACCACCTCTGTCTAAAGTAAGGTGAAGTTTGCTTTAGAAAAGTTTTTTACTGTGGTTTCCTTAGTTGTGGGTGGTGGTGGGGTGTGGACATCCAGAGTGATTAGTTTATGGTCTGATCTAACCAGTGACAGGAACACCTGTCACCCATGTTGTGATAACCAGGTCCAATATGTTTTCACCTCTGGTAGGGGAGTTTACCAGCTGATCCAGGGCATTTGAGTTGATGAATTCCAGGAAGTGCTGGGCCTGGGAGTTTGAACTTGAGTAGTTTTCCCAGTGAATGGTAGGATAATTGAAATCACTCAATATCAGGGTGTTCGGTACAACCTTCATGTTTTCCAGTGTCTCCAGAAAGGTGGAGTGGTGGTCCTGGGTCATGGAGGGTGATCTGTAGCAGGCCACAATTTGCATTGCAGATTTGCCCGATGTTAGTTGCACATGGATGATCTCAGAGGTATCATGCTGCGCCACTAACCTGGAGGTGTAGACATCCTTGATGAATATGGATACACCCCCTCCTTTTGTGTTTTGGTTCGTGTACTGTGGCCAAAACGTGTGGTATGAGTTGTAGCCCAGTAATGCTGGGATGCTCTCTGATGCCTTGAACCAGGTTTCAGTTACTGCACAGATGTCGACGTTTACCATACTGAGGAGTGCTTCGAGCCCATGCATTTTGAGATTTAAACTAATCTTAGTCCTTCAGGCAGCTGTTTGGACACAGCATGTGTATGTCATTTGTGAGATCCGTTACTTAACTAATGTGCATGAAAGGGCCTGGCAGACATCACAAATGTACCAACCTGATCACTGGACCTGTGGTACATGTCACGTCACACATTTCAAACTAGTGAGATGCTAAATATGTTATATATTGGTCTGTCCATTTGATGATATAACTGTTCATGGCCTCATATGACAGTGTTGATTGAATGCCTCAATGTGGACTTTCCTCAAATGCTTTAACCTGTTCAAGTTCCACAAGATGATACTGTTGTCATCATGCATGCCCTTAATGACCTCTTTGAGGACATCTATCAGTTGTAATGGACCTGATGTAGCAGTAACAACTCACGCAAGTCTATTGCACACACCTGGAATATTACTAGTATACATGTAGATGAGGTCCATAATGACATTTTGGTTTACAACACAATCGAGGAGTGTCAGGATGTCCCCACATATGCATGCATCTGGTGCTGCTCCCCCAACTTAGGTGGATGCATGTTGGTGTACACCTTTGCATGAGAACATAGGCCATCTAGAGGGAGTGTTGAACTGTGTACTCAACTGTATCAGGAAGGTGTATGTGCTGGGTCACACCACAGGTGATCGGTGATGTTGTCACAGGACATGGATTCCATGTGATAGGCCTAGATGAAAGTATACCATTGTATACTGCTTATTGTGATATGGCTTAGGATTTTACACAATCACACATGCAGGTATCATTGAGGAAACCCCCCAAGCTAGAAGTTAAACCTTACATCAGTTGATGTGTAAGCAATTGGCTCAATGGCAGAAAACATCATGTGAAAGCTAGTCAATCAACCTGTACCAGTAGAGCTGTACCCAATGGAAACCCCCTGAGATGTCTGCTTGGCCCTTCACTGTTTGAACTGTATTTCTCAACCATTCAGGCTAAAGTATATGGCCTTTGGCTTACCAAGTTTGCCTATTCTTGCATATTGTGTGCAATCATTCAGTCCATTAATGGTAATAACATAGTAAAAGAGAAGCTAAACCACACATAATGGTGACAAAGGCACACAATATACAAATAAATGCAGAAATGTGTGTTAATAATGTTGTCCAGCTGAAAAGAGGAGTTCTGTGTTAATCACAGCACTGGCAACAGTCCTGCTATGCAGAAAGCCAGTGATGCAAGCACTGAAAACACATTTAGATATCCAATCTGAACTTTGACCACCGAGTGTCCAGACTATTATTGAAAGCTTATGTTGTGCACATCATAAGTCAAGCCATCATACTAAGTATTATATGACAGCACTGTAGTCAAACCTCATTACAGCACTAATACAGTATAATGCACAATTTTACATAAACCTACCAGAAAGATACATCAGCTGCAAAGACCACAGAGCTTTCTTTGCAAGATAACAGATGGCCAATGCACTATGCCATGATGTATACAGACAGATAAAAAGCCATGTCACTGTAAACCTTATTGTATAGGATGACGTAACATTTGCCTGGTGCCTAGGCCAGTCTCTGACCCTGACCTGGTGGGAGTACTGCATATCCAAAAATGTGATACAGCTGATGACATGAGCAGTGCCTGTTGAGGAGAAGATGGCAGTGTCCCACATGCTGGTGTAAATTGATCTCTGTAATGTCAAGCAACAGCTCACACACACACACACACACACACACACACACACACACACACACACACACACACACAGACACACACAGATATTACACAGATCTCTCATCTTCCAACAGTCAACATGTATGACATATGACACTCAACAGCATGCACTGCAGCCATACTCAATCCTTGTTTCCAACATTATACATCTCTGTGATGCATGAGTTGTGTTAGTAGGTGATGCCCCTTCCCCTGGAACACACTGCACCCATGTACACAGTATTGCTGTACACCTATACAGCACACTGGAATGTACTGTGCACTATACCTCACAAATGTCCACACCATTGATGAATGTGTATATGCATGGCAGTTACGTTTGCTCTGTTGCTCACAGCTCCTATGTGTTTGTTTGACACATAGCTGAGATGATATGAGGACTGATGTCGATAATTAATGCCTGTCCTTTGATTTGCAAAACTCATCATCAGCAATGTATGTATGTACAATAAAATCCAGTTACACTGACAACCTTCAAAGCTTAATGTGGATATGAGGAGTGTAAACACCCTTGTTGACATGCCAGCCTCTTCTATGATATGCACTGGGGCCACAATACTGCATTTATCAATATTACACACACCTGATATGTGACATATGACCTGTGCAATCCTATGCAGTATCAAACTAATGTGTTAGTTGTGCAGATGCTGAATGAGATGCATACAATATGTGGTTTGCAGAAGTGTGCACACCCTTAACACAATGGTTTGTTGAAGCACCTGTTAAGTGAACTACAGCAGTCACTATTCCTGGAAGGGGTATACTACCATGTCACATCTTCACTTCCCATTATTTGGTCAGTCTACCCTATAAATGTCCCCCAACCTTTCCAGATTGCAAGGTCAGCTCATGTGCACAAGCCTTGGAGGCCACACAGTGGCTTCAGTATTGCTGCAGAGTCAGGGTTATGTCTGGCACAACTGATAACCTTGACTGTGTTCAGATACAGCCATTCCTAGCAAGTTTTGGATGTATGCTTCAGTTCACTGTTCTATTTCAAGCTGACACCCCTCCCCATCCTCAGCCTAATTGCATATGCTTGACAACTATGGGCCACACATGAGTGTTATTTTGCAGTGTTCCAAATTAAAAAAAAAACATGTCTGCCGGCCTAGTTCCAGCTAATGAACAACAAACCTAAAGGTGTACACTGGCACCAGCAAGCTAAAAATTGGGGATGGTGGCCTTAAGGTGGAGTGAGGTGTTGCTTGTGCACCACACATATCTTTATGAATACTGTCTGTAGGTTTGAGCCCTGGTCTCATGACCCCATTACACATTGCAACACATGCCTTTGTGAGACTTGATATGCTTATGCTACCTGTAGAGAGACCTGGATGATGTATCATGTGGGATAACTCTTCCTTCTGATTACTCTAACCCATAGGCCACTCATATACAGAATCCAGAGAATTGTTTATACAGGTACTGCACAGGCATTACTTGCTAGACATTCCTGCAAGTCCCTCAGTGTTGCTGCATGTTTCTGTGCAGCCTCCATGACCATTTTTCAACATGTTTTGTCATCTGTTTTCGATTGGCATCTGTTTTTTTTTCTATATCAATGTTGTCCCATACTTCATACACACATACATGACTGTGTGCACTGTTTGCCATGGTATATGCAATGGAGAGGTAAGGCTACTTTCCCACTCCTGAGTGCTACCTTTTGGATATGGGATCCATTTCATTCTTTGTAAGATCTGTGCATGCCATGGCTGCCTCTGTTGCAGGTGAGTGGGAAAATATCATGGACATACTTCTTGGACAGCAGACCATTACTTGTGACATTGAGGCCCTGCACTTGATGGAAGATGTGTAATCAAGAAGAGTAAATGCTGTCAGTACATCACAAGCTGCTTCTACAATATGTTATTTGGAGTGTGTGTACACATATGCTTCTAGTGTTTGTTAAGGTATGTATTCCCCATATTTGCTGTCCTAACATAGGATTCCATATTACACATTCATTGCTCATGTTAAGAACACATTACAGGTTATAAAAGGTGTGCAATGTGGTATTGTGGTTTGCCCTTGTTTATATTAGGAACAGTTGTCATTGTAATAGTGGTATATACACTATTGTAGCCACTGTATAAGGGTAATGTTTCAGACATGTCCCTATTGTAGGCCATTTGTCCCATCATTATGTTCATCTCTGTCCACACATCTTGCACTGACAGGTTGTTAGTTATACTGCAAGACTCTTACATCCTCTTCAGATATGCCACTATGGTAACCACTGTGATGCAGTGCAGTTAACACCAACAATAAGTGAACATGTACAGCATTCATTGTGGGTAAGTGTGTTAAATGTGTGCATGACAAATAACATGGCCATAACATAGCCAGTGTATTGGCAAACCTGAACAAAACAACTCCATACTCACCAGCTACAGGCTCCTGCCCCAGTTGTATACCAGAGGGACCTAAATAGTTGTGTGAGAGAAGTAATGTCAGTAGCCACAACTGTGGCTTTGGTACAGGGTGGGAGCAGCATTTCAGCACATCGACAGTACAAACCCACAATACTAGAGATTATGAACATCTGTTCACTACTACACCGCAGTAACAGACTATGAATCTGACATGTGCATGTTGATACCTTATAGATGAAAATGGGTAAGGAACAGTGGTATAGTAATGTGCCCTGGGGCCATACTTGCACTTTCCTCATTCATTGTGTGGGTGCCCCACCCACCTCCACAATGCTGTCTTCATCCTTCTGGCTTGTCTGTTTAGCGGGTGATCCCAAGGCTGGCTCCTCAGCATGTGTCAGTGGGGGCTGGATGGCATGACCCCTACCTGTGGCTAGCTGGTTCCACCTAACTGCAGCAGTATGCTGACAGGAGTGGCAGATCAGATCTGTGCAACGATGCCGCACTTGCTCATAATTTTGGTTGTGCAGGCCGACATTGTTTACACTGTGGATGAGCTTGTTCCACAAAGCAGTCCTCTCCTGCAGATCCTGGCCTGTGGCTGATTAGCATGTCATTATGCAGGATGAGGTGTTGTATAATTGCCTCATTTTCATGGGTTGTAAAGGCAGAGAGACATTCCTGGGGCATTGTACATGGAAGACATAAACAGGATAAAAGATCACAGGACCTCATACAGTTGTCCACGTGAACATCAACGGTGGATATTACTTGCAAATAATCGAGACTATACAGTAACACTGTAATCTGTCATGGCTTTGACGTCTTGCATTGCACTCCTGGCCCTGACCTGTCCAGTGCCCCCAATGATGGACAATTAATGGCATAATCCACTATTCTCCATTCATTTCTGTGTAGAGGGATGTCAGTGTAAATCTTTCATTTGGATGGTTTGCGTATGGTGGCATGTCCGTGTTTGACTATAGTGTGTGATGGAACTGTGAGCACATGCATGTGTCCATGTAGGAGGCAAACTGTGATGTTCTCATTCCCCATGGAGACTTGCAGTTGTTTCCATCAGTCAGGATTATGTCCATGCTCACCATTTTTGCAGGCAGAAGTGTGGTTGATGTGCATATCCCCCTGTACTAATGTTGTGGACAGGGTGACACTGTTCCCACCTATTCTGTCTGATTTAGGTTGCCTGTATCCATGGTATGTGTGTATGAGGTGTGCTTTACCTCCACTACAGGATGACTTGTATTACTGGCTCTGAGACTCCGTACATATTTAGAGACATGGTTGCAATTGTCCTTGGTGGTTTGGATATGTCTGATTTTTAGTCATATTCCACCTTACAGGAAGTCACCTGTGAACCTACATGCTTGCTCATATAGAGGGGCACTTGCTTCCAAGTTGTGGTCTGCACCTATGTGTCCCTGTACAGCCATTATAGCAGCCTATTATGTGCTTTGTGTCTTGGTGCTGTACACCAAGGGGAATTACGCTATTGTTGGTGGAGGATGGTTTTACAGGTAAGTTATCGTTGATTCCATATAGCTACAGTGGATATGAAATGTACACACCCCTGTTACAATGCATGGTACTTGTGCAATTGGAACATAACCCCACAAAAACACATGTCAGCACAATCCCCACCTGTGATGTGTCATATAGCCTGCTCAGTTCAATAGGGAACATAATCTGTCCTGTGGAAACATATGAGACTTAATACTCAGTACAGTAAGCCAGTTGACTGTGTATGTACACACCCTTACACTGATATGCTGTGTAAACACCTGCTGAGATGATTACAGCATCCATTTGTCTTGGTTTGTACTCTAATGTCATATCACATCTTCACTTGGCAATGGTTGCTTAGCTTCCATGAAACAGCTTTGCTTCTTTTTCAATAGAATTGTACAGGTTACGAGTCACATTTGATGTGAGAAACATTTTGACATGACTTCCTGTGGTCTCATTGGCATACAGCACACAGACCTGGCATTCCAACAGGGGTGGGTACACTTTGATATCCAGTGTATATGGGTATTGATATAGCTGTTAGTAGTAGGCATGGACAGTGGGTCATAACACAGTTGTAGACTTCTCTGATTAATACGTGATAGGCATGCCTACTGTAGTACCCATATCAGAGTCATGGCAATGCAACAGTCAGTAGCAGTACACATTTTATTTTGTTGTATGCAGTGACAGTGATATTACACACATGTGCAACATGCACATCATATTTTCTGGACTGCTTGTGACCCATGTTATTACTTCTGTGCCTTTCAGCTGAACATACACATAC